>NW_010185831.1:0-9415 GCF_000695765.1 Mesitornis unicolor | reverse complement strand
GTGGGAGACTGTGTCAAAGGCTTATGACATATGTTTAGCAGGTTGTGTTTTAGGGACATAGGGAAACTCAAGGGGCTCAGAAGTAACTTAGGGACATGTGACAAGTGGACATGGTCTTCTCCAGAAGGACTAAAGCTGAATAGCATGGATATAAGCTACCTGCAACATTTGTACCGTGTGGCAGTAGGTGTAGGCATCACTCCCTGGGAATAATGATTTAACAGTGTAGTTTATCTGCCTACCATATGAGCTGATGGAGGGTTGGCAGCCTTCAGGCTCAGCTCCACAGCAATCCACCTGGTAGTCTATCAGCAATACAAGCAAAAAGACAGGATCAAACAGTCAGCTTTTGGATGGAAACTTTCAGAACGTGTGCTTCTTCACAACCTTGTCAGCCTTGTATAATTTCTGAGAAATATTTCCCTTTTGATTAATCACTCCTCTCCATCCAAAAAAAAGTTCAATTGAAGGACTTCTAATGAGTTATATGCATGGCTATAATTTCAGAGAGGCCTACATGTACAGCACGATATTTTTAGGGAAATTTTTAGGGTTTTCTAGAAACATAGAGGAAAAGTCCATTTCTAACTCACAGAGACAGTAAAAGACTGATGACACAAGAGATTAAAACAGACAAACTGAAAAGAAGATACACAATCATACAATATATGTTAACTTATTAAACAGTGGTATGAATCTATCAGCCAACCACGAGACTGCCTCTGGAATTTTTGACATATTTAGAATTAAACTTTCTGACTTTTCATTTTGAAGTGATATTTTCATTTAAAGTGACCTAAATTAAACACGCACAAAAAAAAAGATTAAAAAGTTTAAAAGTGGATGGGAAGTTATCTAAATTACAAATTATATAATATATTTCACTGGGAACTGAAGTATTTTATATTGGTCCAAAAATATTCTTTCAAAAGCTTGGTTGGTTATTTTGCAAAAATATCTTAATTTGATTATGTGGTTCTTTTGGAACTCTTCTCATTTTCCTATTCTGTGTTGTTTTTTTGTTATTCTACTGAACAAAAATATAAATATTCACCCAGTTCTTTTCTGAGATGACTGTTATTTCTTTGCATATGTTCCAGTCCTAATCAGAAAATGCTGAGATTGTAGCTTACACTAGGAAAAAACTAGTAGTACAAAAGAGCAATAAGAAGACCCTTTTTAAAATTTATGTAAAGCCATTGAGATAAAATGGAAAGCTATTGAGACAAAATAAATAAAAAATTCCAGAAATTATGACCACTCTTTCTTTCCTTACTTATTCATTATCACATTTTCTTAAGGATGTCTTCCTTTTCAATGCAGTTCATTTTGATAACTCCCTCCTTTGCATACTAAAATGGTTAATAAAAGATATATTATTCAATTCCAATTCCAGATGTCAAAGCTTTTATTGCTTCTCTTTCCAACCTGAAGGCTTGTCTAATTCTTCCACCCCTGTCAATTGATCGAATAACAGACATTACCTCTGCCTGCAAACATTGTCCTACCTGTATTTTTTAAATTATCATTACAGCAAAATACTACTTTAGAAGGAGATGTTTTCTAGACAGTATTTTGGAGACCCCCCTCTCTCTCTTTCTCCATTGACTATAAAGGAATGCAAGGGATACTGATTTTCTAACTTAGGCACTTCATTAAGTAATCTGAGACTAATTTGTGCAAGATAACGACTTAAATCTTGATGCTTCCTTGCTGCCTCACCAGTTAACCAAGTATTCAACCAACTGAAGATTTCTACTTCACATGGTCAGAATGTCAATGCAGAAAAACTCACACTGCCTAAGTTAGAAGACAGCATTGATTTCATCTCAGTTTTCAGACCAATAGCTTTTAGATTGCAGAATATCCTTCCAGAGAAAGAATTTCAAGTGCCTGAACTTTATCTACAGGTTCCTTGTCACCAGAGATCCTTGTGGTAGGATGCCTCAGCCTCTGGGGACCTGCAGTCTCATCCCATTGTGTTGCAGCTTCCAGGAGCACTTTCCATGCAAAAGAAGGTGAAATCAGGGAACACCATCAAACACGTACCCTGCGTGATTTGTCATAGTCACCAAGAAATCACTTTCCTGTGATATTTTGGGCACACTATCTTGAAGCATGTCAGAAAAAACCACTGCTCCTCCATGCCCTGAAATTGCCTCTAAGGTGATGCAGGAAAACTATCTGTGCAATCTTTCAGGGGCTCGGTGTAGTTCTGCTTTCCCTGGGACTGGTGCCTGTCTGAATACTCAGCCAAGCCAAAGGAAGTGTAAAAGGAAAGGCTGCAGGACTTAACAGGAATGGTGAGACAATGGCATAGATAAGAACTTCAGGTTCCCAGCTTCAAAGGAGTTCAGATAACAACGGTCAGGCCATCTAGTGATGGGAAGCATTTGCCTGTCTGGCTCCATCTTTTCTGGGATCAAAAGACATGGAAAATCCTCAAAGACCCTTGAAAAGGAAGCAGACTGAGGAAAGTGCCCAGCTTGTGTCAGTGAAAAAACGGAGGGAGTAGGCCACTTCTTTTGACACAGAAATTGAGAATAAAACAGGCCTTCCTTTTGATAGGGTGGAGAAAGTTTGGTATATAATGCGTGTGGGTAACATAATTTGCAAATTAATTTTCCCAGTACTACATTCCTTCTGGAAAAAAATAAATGCTTTTCTTTCCATTACAAATGTTTTCCTTATTACTGTAAAATATATTCAGGCTCCAGGAAGGGAGATCTTGGAATGGTCAAAACTAGTAGTAACTGTCTCTTATTCATAGCTGAGAGGATGTTAAAATGTCAAAGGATGTATTTTGGATGTTCCTCTAAGAATGGACTCAATGAATCCTCTCACTTTTGAAAGTGCATTCATAAGTGGTTAGTAGTGTCTTACACTATGTGTACATCCTGTGCATAGTAGTAAGACCATGTAGACCATGTTCAGACACAATATTTGTTTTTCCTTCAGGAGACTCATCTGAACACAAATATTGTGGTCATCAGATCCACTCACTCAGCATGCAAAGCATTTAGTGCTTTCCCATAAACATCTGCAGCCCATGTGCTAGCTCTAGAGCTATTGATCATGAAAGCATATGAGCAGGAACAAAATTATTCATATTGTCAGGAAACTGGCTCTGTTTGAGCCTGTGGTAGCTATTACAGAAACATGTCACAGGTGGTGTGGTTTTCAAGCATTCTGGGTTTGCTGATAGACTTTAAAACAATTGTTCACAAACAATCATAATAGATCATCCTTCTTTCTCCAGCTCTTGTTTTAGCATTTCACTGTAAGACATTTCAGTTGGAGTTAGAAAACCTGGACTAATTGTGTTGTCAGTGGAAAGAAACAGGTATTTTCAGAACATACTCGTCATACCTCTTAACTGTTTTTAGACAAGATGACTCAACCTCAGGAGCTATGTATGTCTTTACATTGACAATAGAGTGGGAGTCAGTTTATGGACTGGATTTTCTTATGCCTTATTGCTTGTCAATGTATTGACCTAAATACCTCCTGTGCATGTGATATTAGAGATCTGCAAACCATGACCAACAAGAAACTTTCTAATAATTGAGTATTTCTGTTCATACAAAGAAAAGACAAACCATATTTATCAACTCAAATAATTAAATAGTAGCTGCAAACAGGAAAGAAACTTATTATTTCATGAGTTCACTGAGTTAGGAAAATGATAGCTGCCTAACATTGCTGTAGGGTATATTTAGGTTAGATTTGAAGAAAAACAAGTATGGTTATAGATTAAATAAACAGCCAATGGAGATTATGGTATTTCTGTCCCTGGAGTTTTTTGAGAATTGGATGTACAAACATCTCTCAGGATCAGAAAGCATTTTTCATGCATGAACCACCCCACTGCAAGAAGTAGATGATCTTATCAGGCTCCTTGTATTCCTGTTTTCTAAGGCCATATCTATACTGATAAGTTAAATCTGCCTAGGATCACTTTCTGA
This sequence comes from Mesitornis unicolor, assembly GCF_000695765.1. NCBI lineage: Eukaryota > Metazoa > Chordata > Aves > Mesitornithiformes > Mesitornithidae > Mesitornis > Mesitornis unicolor. Next base: position 5,450 of record NW_010185831.1, on the reverse strand, counting down.
CATTATGCCAGCTACTATAAAGCAACATGTATCTATAGTATTAAACTGCCTTGACCACCCTAAACAAGGTGGCCAACTCCACCCTACTCAAAATAGACACTGGCCTGTGCCAATTGCCAAATCATGTCCAGAAATTGTTTGGGAAGCTGCTAACTAATGTCAGCCAAAGTTATGCGGGGACTCTTCTAGCATTTAACACTGCAGATAATCAAGACAAATTATTTGGCAACATTCCCTGGCCTAGTTTAATTTACTGGTATAACTATAACTTATAATTCTGTGCCCAAGTTTGTCCACATCCTCTTCAGAACTGTTCTCAAATTGAAAAATGAAATAAAGTTCAATGTTCTCTACTCCTGAAAACAAACGGTCCTTTACTACTTGCGCTAGCTAGTGAAGATTCTCTGTAGCTCTCATATTTTGCCTTCTATCCCTTTTTTCTCAGTAGAGGGCATCCTTAGTACAGTCACTTCAGTAGTCCGTATCAATGCAGCAAAGAGTGGGAGCAAACTTCATATTGCCTCCAAAGTAGACTGAACTGAGCAAACACTTGGTACATGTGCATATTTATGAGAAACACTAGGCCTTCTGGAACAATTTGGGCCAGTATTCACTTGAACAGGCTTTTTCCTCTTTGACATAATAGGCAAAAAAGGGAAAAAAATATTTGTGAAAATTTCTTGCTTAACCTTTTTCTGAGTAAAGAAAAAGAATTAGTATAGGTATAGAGTTAAAATAGCATATTTAAGTTCTTTTCAGGAGAAGGAGGGGAGATTTCTCCTTTTACTTTAATTAAAGTTCTCCACAAGCTCTTTTTTTCCCCCTTAGGTTTGGGAGCTTGGCAGGCTTTATGTTTTTTAAAAAAATCCAGCTTGCTCACTAGGCAAATTTTCCCATGCTTTCAAAGCTGTACTGTTTAGGCAATCAAATGTTCATCCAACCACAGTCTAGCTTTTGCTTTCTTCCCAACAGCTTGATATCTATTGCCATTAATGTTCTGCCCTCAGATGTAGGGTAGACAGTGATGTCGCTGTCCAGCACGTAAGCGGTAACGAACTGCAGCACAAATAAGGAATTGATAACACGCATGTGTTCCTTACCCCCAGAGCATATGCATGGGTAAGCCAGCTGCAAATGATTTATTCCCCGTACCAAAGCTATACTAAGTCAAGCCAAACAGTATTGGCTTTTTTTTCTTTTTTTTAATAAGAGTGAAGTATTTCCCATGAAGCTGGTAACTTCTGTCTATCAGTTTATAATCTATATAGCCCATGTGTTTTGCTTTATAACACTATGCCAGTGGTAAGCATCAAAAAAAACCTGAAGGCAGTCTCTAGGGGACTGCCTTAACTTCATAACTGGGAGAATGAGCATGCAACAGAAATGAAGAAGGCATGTCTAAGAAAAGAGAGAGTATAAAAGTGAAAGTCTAAATAGTTAAGAGATCTCAGCCTTTGAAAAGAAGTTTTTGACTGAGCCTGATCGGCATAAAGTTACCACCATGAATATTTTGAAAAGCAGACCAATGTAGAACTTGAATTGCAGCCCCTAAATCTACCTGATCTGTATTGCTCATCACTGGTGGCTTTTACTGATACATTTAATGTTCATGTAGGATTCTGATTATATCTGGCAATAGGGACAAAATACAGAGGAAGCTTTAAAAACGCATTGTTTCATCTTTTTATAGCACCTTCATTATAAAGGAGATTTGCAATCAAGCTTACAATAAAAAGTGTAACGTTTCTTTATTAGAAGCTAAATTTGAATGACAATGATTTTACCATTTTTTTTTGATGATAAACTGGAAACAGCATACAGTGATCACTACCACATGTATTTAGACTTGGGTTGGCTAGACTTGTATTCTCCCAGGGAAACTGGGTACTTCAACTGGATTTCATTTTTTTAAATTTATATCTCACAGAGAAATTTCCAACTTAGTTTCCAATCTATTTATTCACAAGAATTCTTAGGGTTTCCACTAACTATTGCAGATGTTCCTTGCTAGCCTGGGTTCCGCAATCTTGGAACAAGCTCTCGGGAGAGAAAAGCCCTATTTTATGTGATTGGGCTGTTTATTCACACTGAAGTCAAAAGGACTAGCTGTATCGTGTTGCAAACAACAGCAAATTATCTGGACAGATAGATTCCTTTTCATTACAAGGATAAATGTGCACGTACACACACATACACACACAGACTCCCAGGCACATACACATGTATGCATCAACTGTTTGGGAGTAAAACTGAGAAAGAAAATAAGGGAGGGGTGAGGTTACAACAAGCTAATGGGAGAAAAATAACCCCCTCGGGCTTCACTCTGCTCCTGTCAAAGAGTAATAAAGGGGTTTTGTTTGTTTTGTTTTGTTTTGTTTTTCCCCCAATGAAAACAGATGACTGAGGCCTGATCCTGTTCTCAGTAAAATTATTGTAAAAGCTAGAGGTGAAGTTGAGCAAAAAGGGGTGCTTGTTAGTGCATGCCCAGAGAGAGGAACTTGAAAGTTTAGGGCCTAAAACAGTAGTGTGACATTAATGTCAGAAAGTTTGGGCTTCTTTTCTTTGTTTAAGGAAAAGAGTCCATGTCTTTTTAGGTGCAGAAGTCAGATGGATGCAGTGGTAACAAAGGACCCAGTTTCTCAGAGATTCTTAAGAGCTGCCAGATAAAATTAGGGTTTCATGAAAGGCTGAGAGAGTGCAGACGCTCATAAATAACGATGCTGTCCTCCTTCCTTCAACAGCGCTGCAGTGGGGCTCTTCTGGCAGCAGGCACTGTGTTAACACTTTTAATATGCTTTAAAAATGAGGTTTATTTTTTAATGAAACAGTCTTGCATGTTTTGAAAGAGATTTTTTTTTAATGGAAAACCGAAAGTTATTTTTGTTAAAACAATATAGGCATCTCTTCTTTCTCATTCAGAATGTCGAATTACTCCCTTGGAAATTCATAATGAACTGCATAAACCACATAGCCACGAATCTCCTTGGAGTCACCCTGTCTCCCTGAGGTGCGTCTCTGGATGTCGGTTGTACCCTAGGTGGTACCTTATTTGGTGAGGATGGGAGCAGAGGGGAGTCATGGTGTGTCACTTGTAGTTATAGCAGAGGCTGTGCTGTATCGTTCTGTGTCTGTCCCAGTGGTCAGCAGAAAGCTGGAAGTGAAGAAAGGAGATAGAAAGATTTCCTCTCTGTGATTCTTCCACCCAGCCCAAAAATAACCCAAACATTTCTTCTTATAAATGTGAAGGTTTTATTTCATTTAAAATAATGAAAAAGTGCATATCTGTGTCAGGCTGCAAAATTAACTGTTATAGGGTAATATTTTGTGCCCCAGGAATCAGGTGTTTGCACTGGCCTAGGCATTGTCACACGAGGCAGTTGACACCAAACAGCTCAGTGTAAATGAGAGTCAGGGGAAAATCACCTTTTCAGTTTTGCTCCTTGTTCCTCACCTCTCAGAAGGAAACCTATTCCACTGACCTTTTTTAAAATAGATACCAAAAAATGCAAGCACGGGGCCAAATCACCAAAAAAAAAATCACAAGCCCTAAGCAAGCACATAGTATTTGGCTGAAATCATCCTTCTATTTGAAGAAAAACAAATCTAACAACAAACCCAGACAATTGAAGCAACAACAATAGTGAGCCTTCCCCTACTCCAGAGTGCTGGCATCCCCCATGCCTTTTGGTTTTGTTTCAGAAGGAAATCCAGCTTCCAGCCATTCAGACCCAGAAGCTCCTTGGAACAGGTGGTGTCTAAGCTCCAGGAGGAGACACCGGGGGGAAATCAAGGAAAAGCTCCCGATTGCCTCCTACCACAGCCCAAGAAAATACTTCATTATTTGTGTTTCTTTATTGAAATACGGTCTCTTTTATAGCTGAGGCGATATAGACAGCTTGTTCCATTTATTTCAAACGCGCCTTGTGTCTGGGGTAATCATTTAGAGCTGATAGCTGAACCTCCGAGCAGAATCTGCTTGACTTCTTAAATAGGGATGAAAATCCAGAGCCTTGATATTGACGGGAACTTTTCTCATAGTTCTGGTTATTTACATTAAATGTTATTATTATTCTTTTCTTTATCTTGTAGCCATATAGTCTTCCTGCAGGAACTAAGGAAAAATAATAAAACAATTTGCAAAAGCCTGCTTCAAAACTAATCTTTAATGTGCAGTGTAATCTCTCCTTCAGTGAGGAGTCTGGTTTTCCCTTGAACAGGCTACATTGCTGCCAGTGCAGTGACTCCAGAGCCTGTGAGTCACATCTTGATCTGTAAAGGAGCTGGGGCACGTGCATCAACTTATATTGCACTTGCCTTTCTCGTTGCTACTGCCGGCGAGTGTTGCCAACTTCATTAGCATGGCTAACGGTTCTAATTTAGTTTTGGTTTATATTGGCTTCAGTGAAAGCAAATATAGTAACCCTTCACTTTAGGTGGCATCAGTAGAACTAGATTTGTCATGGCTCAGAACAGCCAAAAGAAATACAGTCATTTCTGGGAAACAGACTTATTTACATGTTATATTCTGGTTAGTGCTATATTGTCATAGCTGTCTGTGCACTTAACAGGTTTGGACACAAAAGAGAAGGGTAGTAAAAGAAGCAGGGAAAAGTGGAACAAAAAAAGTGAAGTACTGGAAATAACAGAGAAAACCAACAATTGATACTGAAACATGAAATTGAGATGTGAATACTGAGGAGAAAAACATTGGTGACATATAGAAGGAATTAAATGTGATCAAATTCAGGTCCTCTACATTAAAACAAAACAAAGCAAAGCAAAGCAAAGCAAAGCAAAACAGAACAAAACAAAACAAAACAAAACAAAACAAAACAAAACAAAACCCAAACAGAGAATGATAAGCACTATAAGAAGAGGTATCCTAGCCACTCCAGGTGTGTGTAGACCCTGCTTTCTGCAAACAGTCAAAACCGGCTCTTGGCATCTATAAAAACCACAGCTGGGCCTTTCACTTTTTCATCACTTGGATGTCTGAGATTTTTGTTCCTATTATATCTAGGTAGTAATTATGTATAAACAAAAATTATCTATAATTTATACATATTAATGTACTAATGTAGATTATTTTGTCATTACCGAAAAGTACCAGACAACTCTATTACTACATTGGTGAAAGAAATTCATAGGAAGGTCAAGTGTTTTCAGAGCACAACTGTGCAATGTTAATCAAAGTATTAGTCCCTAAAAGGGAGAAAACAAGGGACTGAGACATCCACTGAAGACATCAGAGAAAGGTTGAAAACTGCTGGGCCTTGCCAATTTTGGAAGAAACCACAAAAATTGTAACATTGGCTTGTGACATAGGGGTTATGGGGAAGGCTAAAACATTTAAAGATTGATAAATGAGCATATATGTTTTAAAAATTTGTCTGAAATAAACCAAAATTACTAAATAACGTAAATCACAAAATCACAGAATCACAGAACGT
>NW_010185830.1:0-6026 GCF_000695765.1 Mesitornis unicolor | reverse complement strand
TGAGGTCCCTTCCAATCCCTAACGTTCTGTTTCTGTGTGTGTGAATTAATTTTTAAATCTGGTTTTAGGGTCAACTATTTTTCCTCTGTTATAGCCAGTGCTTGAAAAAGTAGCTAACTGATGCACACTTTGAAATCACAAGAACAATGTTCATTCTGTCAAGTTTTTCTTTCTTGAAATCTCTCTCTGAATGATAATGAGAGTTCCCTGGAAACCTACTTGGAAGTTAGTACCCTAACTGGTTGGTGATGGGGCCTTCAAGGCACACTCATGGCACAGCTCAGTGCCAGGACCCATCATCTCAGGTCTCACACATAAGAAAGTGCTGCCTGTGTTACAGCAAGGTTTGGAAGGAGAGAAAACAAAAGTGTACAAATCAGAGCCTGTCCACAGAGGAGAACAATGTTGAAAGGATTAGTGTAACTGTGTGAGTGAGCGTGAGAGAATTTGGGAAAGCAGAAAACAAGCCCATGCCCATTCAAGTTGGGTGTAGATTCTGTTACAAGGGAAGAGCTAGAAATAATGGCTTGGAGCTATGCAGAAATAGAGGACTCGGAATGAACAGAATGAGAAGTGAAGCCCACACAAGACTAGAGAGCTTAAAAGACAGTATTGCAATGCCAAAACAATGGAGAAACAACAACAACATTGTTGTCCTTTTTAGACCATATTTTAACACATTTATTTGTGTCTTTTTAAAGAGTTGGACCTTCAGGCTTCAGATTGGATACCCCAATTCATACCAATCCCAATTTTACTTTCATTTATTACCTGCTTCATCTTACCACTAGATTGCACATGGGAGTTCTACGCTAGTAGATGTAGGTCCATGACATCTAAATTCACTTCAGCATTCAGCCACACTTGCCTGCATTTCTGCAGGCAAAAACGCTTACCTCATGAAAAAATTTGTATTTCTATTTCCCAGGCAACTTTTCTAGAAGAAATAAGAGAGTAGGCTAATTGCTCCCTAGGGTAACTGTTAGTCACAATGATGTTCTCTACATTCATGTTCTCTGTGTTCATTACCACCATTAATTATACCTAGGAATGAAGCCATCAACCACAATAAAACCATAGTTAGTTCAGAAGCACGGCTTGCCTACTCAGCAGCAGAAGCTGCTGTGTTATGTGGACATCATTTCAGTACTTCATGCTGCTTTTTTAGTCAATATGAAGTAAAATATGTTAGTCCTTCTGTTATGTACCACACAATAAACATTGTAATCAATTGATCTGGGCTGATGAGATCCGCAATGTTAACTGGGACAGGATAAAGAGTTAGTACTGACCATTAGTCTGGTTAGCTGGTTATAGGTTCCGATTCTGGTGTTTAAGGGATCACGTTACTTAATGTTACTTTCAGCTATGATCATGTTAGATAAGAAATGGGAGAAATACTAAAATAAAAATACAAAGACAACAACAACAGCAGACAGGATTCTTCCTTTAATACAAATCAAGAAATCTTCTGCTTGCAAATGGAATATATTATGAGGAAACCAATCTCAATTATTACACTGTATTCAGAATAACCCCATAGTAACCCCATGGTCTGACAAGTCATGTATTGCTAAAGTCAGACAAATCATGGTCTGACTATAAAAAATGAACAGAAGACTGAACGTTACATAAGGAATACATACTTCTTTTTTACTTTCTTTTAATTTTTAAAAGTTCTAAACTGTGATGATTCATTTAGGAGATCCCTGGTTACTGCATATTTTATGACAGTACCTTCAGGTTTTCAAGTCCTAAGAATCACATACGAAAGCGTATAAGAAATACCTCTGGAGGTTTACTGTAACATTAAAGTAGGTTAATTCTAATTCTATTCATACACAGTGTCAACAGAAAAACTCAGCCCTTGACAGTGGTGGAAAAAAGTTACCAGACTTGAAGGTACACTGCTTTTTTAATTAAATATCTTTTTTCATGAGTTTGTACTGTATTATTTGGATAGTGCACAAGAGTTCTGCCTGGTATATATTTCCATGGTGCTTGGTAAAGATGTCAATATTTTTTTTTTCAGAGGATCCACTTAGCTTGGTATGTGGCTAACTTTAGAATTTGACAGAAAAGCTGCCATACAACTGAGCTATAGTCACTGCAAGATAATAAATATTTGCATGCTTGCTTAGCTTGTTTAATTTATATCTGCAGGATAAAAGGTGTCACATTCATCATTACTGTGCTTAAGCACAAAGAAGTAAAGAGAAACTTTTTGTACTATACTGTTGTTAATAGTCCATTTAGGTGTTGCAGTTAGGAAACATAGAATGTAACAGTCTCATTAATGCATTTCTTCAGTTTTGTAAAAAAACATGGCCTCTATTCAAGATTGCATGCATCTGTGGTATACTTTAAATCAGTACTAAAGGTGTTTATTGTGTTTTATAGTTTGACTTTGAATGAAGTTCATTGTACAAATGATGTCTTAGAATTCATAAGTCTCCGGGTACATTTTTTGATAATTTTCTCCTCTTGCTCTGTTATTACTCCCCCTTTTTTCCACTCCATTTTTCCACTTTCCATTTTTCTCATCTCTTCCTGTCCAAAATGGTTCTGTTTTTTTCCGTATTGTAACTAGCAACTATTTGAATAATTTGTGACTGATTTTTTTTTAAGAAGATAAAAACTATGTTATCATTTTTAGTAGGCAGAGACAACTGACTTTGGATTTAAGAAGATACTGGGAAAAGGTAAAATCTTGCCTTCTCCAATTTCCACTCAAGTCACTCTCTGGATCTTTTCAAACCACTCAAACTCCTCAGAGGTGGTAGGCAAGATGTAAGGAAGGATAGATGGCGGAAAAAAATTGTAATCTCTATTACTTGTGTGATTTCTAACACAAACAGAGGTCCACACAACATATCAGAAGACTATTATTATAGTAAGTACACGGAAAGAGAACCATCCTTAGAATCCTGATAAATCATCTCAAAAACATTTGATTAAAAATGATGAAAACTGAATCTGTAAAAGGCTTGAAGTTTCCAAGTAGAAAACACTTAGAAATGAAAGAGACAAACTAGACATGTTTTATGTCCACTAAATGTGAAAAAGGTTTCTAACTCCTTTAAGTTAAAATTAGGAAATCTAGCTAAAAGGAAAAGGGGAAGGAAAGGATTTGAAGAAAATCTAAGAAGTATGAATCATAAGCTCAAAATAAGCAGATAGCTTACAGGAAAGGAAGAAAGATACATTATATAAATTAATAAACATTGGATTAAAATGAGAACTCCATCTGTCAAAACCAAGGGTGAACTCCTCAGAATAAGGTGGGTTTCTTTGTTGTTTTTTTTTCAAAGCCATTTAATTATACAAACAAATATAAGACCTAGAGTTAAGTTCAGTTGTTTTGTGAGACTGATGTAGTAGAGATGAGAGATCTCTACATATGGCCCCAAATTCAAAATTTTGTCTCTGAATGAGAGTATTCAACACTAGAGCAAAGGCAGAGTAACTAAGACAAAACTGGGCATGTACATTTTCATATCCAAATTGGAATCAAAACTTGACATGCTTAGCCTGGGAAAGTACAGAGAAGATAGAGAAAGTTAGTCTAGGAAAAAACAGTCTCCATCTAGAGCCCCAGGAAAAATGACACATGAAATGACAAATCCTGCAGCAAATAATTTTAGCAAATCTGTTCAACTGGGAGAAGTATCCTAGTAACAAATACAAGAAAATAATGTAGTGGCAAAAGAGAAAAGGAAATCTAGGCAACTAAAAACCTCAAATCATGCTAGGTTTCACTTAAAAATTTGAAGTAAAAAATAATTAAATGCATGCATAAGATTAGGAATATATCAACTCAAAAATATTTTACTAAAGACAGAATATGTCAAACCAGTTTGATATCACAGAATCACAGAATCACAGAACGTTAGGGATTGGAAGGGACCTCAAAAGATCATCTAGTCCAATCTCCCTGCCGGAGCAGGAACACCTAGATGAAGTTACACAGGAAGGCGTCCAGGCGGGTTTTGAATGTCTCCAGAGAAGGAGACTCCACAACCTCTCTGGGCAGCCTGTTCCAGTGCTCTGTCACCCTCACTGAGAGGAAGTTTCTTCTCAAATTTAAGTGGAACCTCCTGTGTTCCAGTTTGTGTCCGTTACCCCTTGTCTTATCATTGTTTGTCACCGAGAAGAGCCTGGCTCCATCCTCATGACATCTCAGCATTACTTCATTTTGATATGGTAATAATTTTTTTTAGGCAAGAATAAAACTATGTATCTATTTTTTCTGGTCTTCAGCAAATCTTTGGGTATACTGCTAAACAGAACATTATTGGCTAAATTAGAAAAAGGTTGAATTAGTTCACAAATAAGTCAATGACTACAAAATAATTATCACCTTAAGCATCATAAATGGGACATCTGAAAATTTTCTTTCAGTCTTCCTGTATTGTATAGGCAGCTTTTTACTTTAGTAAGCTTCTAAACACAATTTTCCATCCATGGAAAAGCATTCAGTGTTCCATTTGAGGAAATCTTTCTTAGCATATAAACAATCATACAAGACAACATTTATTGTATCACTGCTTCGCACACTCCTGGGGTTATGACCACTGTTATGGTTTAAGGGTTACCAGCCTGAAAGGGAAGGACAGGTGGTGTCTGTAGGACCCTGGAGGGTGAGAGATCAGTACTGTTCCCTCCCCTTAACGGACACAGTCTATAAAAAACCGAGGTTTTCGCGGGCTTTTCCTGGCTTTCCTGGGCTGCTTCCTGTTGCATCTCGGGATGGCTGGGCCTAGCTCCACGTGCTCGGCAGCATCCACCACCACCCGCTCCCGGCACCACTGCAGTCCCTGGTGACAAGTCACAGCAGTCACAGCGGCCACGAGGCACTGCTCAGACATTTCCACTCGGGACTACTGGGATCGGGTTTTGTATATAATTATCCTTTGTCCCTTATTAATTCCCTTTTCCTTTCCCCTGTTGTTTTCATTAAATTTGTTACAGTCTTAACTTCCAACCTTGTGCGGAGCAATATTTTTTTATTATTCTCTCTCTATTCCCTTCTCTTAATCCTCCCCCTGGGAGGGGTAGGGGCAATAGAGAGAAAATCCTGCGCGCTCTCTCTCTGACCCTTAAATGGAGACAACTACATGAAATGTTGCTTATTGTAAAAATATATATGCAGAGGGCAAATGTAACAAAGTAAAAAGCCAAAGGGTAACATTCCTTTGTGCACTTTCTGATTAAAAAATCACACTTTACTTCTTTGCTCTTGCCATTATTATTGCCTACAGTGAATAAATTCCTACAAAGAAAGTTTATACACATTGTACTGTACAATTTCATTTCAGTTTGTTTTCTTTTCCTAAGCTGCTTGATAACAGATACCTCTAAAACAAGACAAATCTGTATCAGAGCATGTTTGGCCACCTTTTTGATCAGCTTGTTCATAAATAAAACTGCTCCAGTAACTTGCAAAATCCCAAAGTAAATATAATTCCAGTTTCTGACCAGAACTTTACATGTCATGATTTTCACGTGAAAACTAGATGAAAAGAAACAAACAAATGGGGCTCACAGAGTATTTACTTTGAAGTTCATGCACAAAGGACAAGAGAATAAACCCCACCAGAAACTACAGATGAGCTGTCCCATGCAATGTTATTTGACAGCAAGTATATTCTTTCCTGGGGAAATCAAAATACCCTATATTTTTGTTTAAAAAATGACCAAGTGAATATAAGAAGTTGTCCTGGTTTGAGCTGAATAGAACTAATTTTCTATTTAGTGATTTTACTTTTCAGCTCAGTCTCTTTTAAGTGACTGAACTTGCTGAAAACTGGCAGCATGTTTTCCCAAACAGCGCTGCTAGAAGATATGCTCAAGGTCAGTTGTCTCATCCTGGGTGCTGTGTCTGCACCTACGGGGGGAGAAGCAGACCCAAAACTGACCAACGAGGTATTCCATCCCACATACGTCATACTCGGGATAAAACCAAGAGATCACGAGGGTCTTCACGGTTTTGCCTTTTTTGCCTTGTTTTCCACTGTTCCTTCCAT
>NW_010185829.1:0-1734 GCF_000695765.1 Mesitornis unicolor | reverse complement strand
TCTGTTCAGCCAGCCTGGTCTTCTTCCCCACCAGCTCATTTCCCGACACACGGGGATGGCCTGTTCCTGTGCCTTTAAGAGTTCCTTCTTGAAGAGTGTCCAGCCTTCCTGGACTCCTTTGCCTTTCAGAGCTGCCTCCCACGGGATCCTGCCAGTCAAGTCCCTAAACAGGCCAAAGTCTGCCCGGCAGAAGTCTGAAGTGGCAGTTCTGCTAGCCCCCCTCCTTGTTTCTCCAAGGACTGAAAACTCTACCATTTCATGATCACTGTGCCCAAGACAGCCTCCAACCATCACATCCCCCACAAGACCTTCTCTGTTTTCAAACAGCAGGTCCAGCAGGGCACCTTCCCTTGTCGGTTCCTTCACCAGCTGTGTCTTCCACACACTCCAGGAACCTCCAGGACTTTTCTCTCTCTGTTGTGTTATATTTCCAGCAGATATCCGGGAAGCTGAAGCCCCCTACAAGTACAAGGGACTCTTAGCACAGAAAATTAACAATAATTCAGAGTACACTTTGTCTCAAACATTCCTCTCCAACTTCCTATATTTTTGATTTCTAGGTACAAGCAATATAAATAAGATTTTAACAACTGATCATTGAATCAATTGAAAACAAAATGTCATTTATTTCTATAGACTCTGTAGAATTTCTTTACACTGGCCAAATCTTCCTGTCAGCCACACAAAGTTATTGCTGCAATCAGAATTTCAGACTCTCCAGTTTCAGAAACTAAAAATTTTATTTTGGACCAATTACTCTGTAGCGTGTCTGCCATCAGGTGTTAATTCCACGTCAATCTAGCTAGAGGGCATCCATCATGTATCTATTGAACTCTGTAACACACTGGTAAAAGCCAAATATTTTCTTTTTGTTACTACATAAAAGACTATTCTCTACAGAGCTATATACAGGAGATAACAGAACTAAAAACCACGGTTCCCATAGCCTGAAGTATGTTTGCAGGCAAATACTTTACAGAGATAAGCACTCACACGGAATCACAGAATCGCTCAGTTGGAAAAGCCCTCTGAGATCATCACGTCCAACCGTTCCTGTCTACCCACTAAACCATATCCCTAAGTACCTCATCTACCCGCTCTTTAAACACATCCAGGGATGGTGACTCCACCACCTCCCTGGGCAGCCTGTGCCAGCTTCTGACGACCCTCTCAGTAAAGAACTTCCTCCTTCTCTCTGACCTGAACCTCCCTTGGCACAGCTTGGTGCCGTTTCCCCTTGTTCTATCCCCCATCACCTGGGAGAAGAGACCAGCACCTACCTCTCTACAACCTCCCTTGAGGCAGTTGTAGGTGGGGATGAGGTCTCCCCTCAGCCTTCTCTTCTCCAGGCTAAACAAGCCCAGTTCCCTCAGCTGCTCCTCATCAGGCTTGTTCTCCAGAGCCCTCCCCATCCTTGTGGCTCTTCTCTGAACACGCTCCAGAATCTCAATGGGTGAAATTTTCTCCATAAAGCCAGATAAAACCAGGTGTCAAGACAGCATATTCAGACCTGAGGGAAATAAAAAATTCTCTTTTGCACAACTGAGCTGCACAAGTACAAGTTGCTTACAACATCTACTATAAGTTGGCCCATCATAAGGGTCGCAGTTGAACAGTCACACCCGCAAACCATAGGTAACTTCAAGTAAATACAAATCGTACCTGCATTTTCTTATACAATCTGGGGAAGAATGCTGGATGATTTTTTTTTTTTCATGAAACATCTGAAAAATA
>NW_010185828.1:0-3054 GCF_000695765.1 Mesitornis unicolor | reverse complement strand
TTAACCCCTCTCCCCTCCCCAGAAGGGAATATAAAATGTGGTAAAATTGTCATCATTTTACTTTCTATAGTTGCACCATAGTAGTAAGTTAAATGTCTTTATATCAGTTATTTTTTTAGTAATAACCTTTTAAAGTGATAATAGCAAGTAGTAGTATTTCCTAATTGTCACCAAATCATGTGCCTGTGTGTGCTTCATTTGGATTCACCAGCATAGCAAACTGCTTATTGTCTGTTCCTGTCTGAATTAAAGCATGGCACATACAGTGAGCCATAGCAGGAGTGAAGATTATTTCCAGTAGAGGATAAATTAATATATTAGGAGTTCAGAGTTTTACTGTTATTTGCTTGTGGAAAGTAAAAGCCCTACCTCAACTGTAAATAACTGAAAACAGGAAAAAACAGTGGTTAAATGATGCTTGCAGTTCTTGTTTTGACATGTTCTGTATCACGCTGCCTTCCACAAGCAGCAATGTTTATATTGCCTTAAAAAGATAAACTAGAAAGCACCTCTAATTATCTCTTTTGCTGATAGATATTGCCTAGTACTGCAGCAATCATAAAGGCTGAGATACATGTATCTGTTAATTAACAGCTTAATGAGCTGCTCCCTCAGAAATTTAATTAGGTCAGTCATCTGGGTTACAGGCATTATTTTTAACACAAACAAAACCCATTGATAAATCTGTTTCTTGAGGTTTTTTTGTTTGTTTATTTTTTCAGTAGATATTAGATTATGATGTCAGGTTGAGTGCCGTGCACTTTTGCTAATGATAGCATTAGATCAAGGAGGACACTAACAATTACAAACTTACCAGAGGTGTGAAATAAGCTGACCGAGTGCTGGCAACTGTAATTAAACTGAGCCCTATGGCCAACAAGAAAATTGTGATAAACAAAGCAAGAAATTGTCAATTGTCTGTTGTGTCCCCTTCTTTTTGTCATTAATATTTGTAGAAGAAAACAGTTATGAAAATCTTCAGTCATGTTTGCAGTTGCAAAGCATTCAACCATTATCATAATGAATAGAGCTGATGTTTGGGATAGGCAAATTGATTAGGAAAAAAAAATAGTTGGTAATTATCCTCATCTGTCTCTGATCAAAATAAAACTCTCATGCTACTCTGTTAATAATTTCTGCCTTTGACTGCTGCTCAGTATCTTTTGACTCTTCTGCTGCAGCCTGACTGGCAAGTGATTATGCAGGTTAGTATTTTGCATTGCTTTGAATCTTAGTATGTTTTAACTTAAAAACAGATTTAACCAGATGAGTGTGTAGGGAGAAGTGCTGTTCTTCTCTTAATGTGGCAGGCTGTTAGGTAACTGCAGACTGCCCAGGTTGGGACTTTTGCTTAGGTTTGTCTTTTTGAACTCTTATGAAAGCAAATCAAGGCATTATAGTCTTAGTAATGCTGTGTTTGATTGTTAGGCAGTGCACTTGAATTATTCTATGGCTATTGTGATGAAATTCATCCCAGTAATATGTTGAATAATACAGCTCTGAGTATTAGGCTGTGCCTGAGCCTGCAGACTCCCATGGGCACAGCTGAAATGGGGGGCTTGTAGTTTAGGGCTAGGGTCTAGGTAAAACCTAGCAATCACGTAACCAAGGAATTGAATAGCTTAGAGAAATTAATGGGAAACTGAGGTTAGCAGGCATGTAACTAACTAACAACAAGGTATTGAATAAGGGAAATGAAGTATAGAGAAATAGAAACTGAAGCAGCCTAAAAACCAGATAAAACCAACTCTGTGACTTGGAGAAGTTCCAAGAGCATGTGGCAAAAGAAGGTTATGGGAGTTCTTGAAAAAGGACCACCTTTTCGGGGAAAGGTTATGAATATGTATAGGCGCTAAATGAATAGGCAATATGTTAGTGTATAAAATCAAGGGAAATTGCTGTTTTAGGTGTGCACGTCTTTGGAGGAGTGATTCCCCGTGCGCCCACGTGTGGAATAAACATACCTACTTTACAACCTTACAGGTTGTGGAGTCTTTTTTTGTGAGTCGCAGCTTCCCTCTACCTTTCAGCTATGCTAAATGATGATGCCTGGCTGCTCAGTTTGGCCATTCGGAAAGCATGCTCCTATGTCTCTCCAGGCTTGTCTCAGTGTTTTTGATTTGGTGTGCTGAGCCAGCCCTCTTATCTCAGAGGTCCTCTAAAGTGAATTGTAATCCTGCACAAGGTAGCTTCAAAATCTCTCCCAATTAACTTCTGTGTATGTGTGTTTATTTGATATGTGGAAAATCTGAATGCAATATGGTTTTGCCTTAGTAGGAGTGAGCCTTGATCTGAACCTACTACCAGACACTGAAAATTTGCGTGATCTTGATGCAATATTTTCCTGAAAAAAACGACAAAAAGGTATTTTCAGCTTCTTTGTTCTTTGCAAAAAGCATTTAAACACATGTCATCTGGAAATATCCTAGTGTATAACTACCAAGAAAATAAATTCCCACAAGAAAGCTCTTTAGATATGAGTAATTAATGACTAGAAGCAATGGTGTTTTGTCGAGCTGCAGGGTGTACCCTGCTCTTATGCAGATGTTTGATGGCAGCAGTGAGCATGCCTGTGGGAGGTGTGCCCAAGTAGAGGAGCTCCTCTGCATAGTGATGGAGATCAGGAAGGAGGTAAGTAGGCTGAGAATGATCAGGGAGTATGAGGAGGAGATAGACCATTGGAGCTGTACCCTCCCTTCCCTGAGGCAGGCCCAACGGGTAGACGAAGCTCATGAGAGAGAGGCAAAGGGCTCCCTAGACTCTACACCAGGCTGACCATAGAAAACAAAAGGACTTAGAGGATAGGGACCAAGAAGAATGGAAATGTGTCTCTTTCTGGTGCAACAGGTGTGGCAGGCGTGCCCTCCCCGCAGTAACTACTCCACCTTCCCAGATGCCCTTGCAAAACAGGTATGATGTTCTGCAAGGGGAACCCAACAAGGAGCAAGAAGGCAGCTCGCCTAGCTCGGAGGCACTGCCAAGGCTCAATCAGAGGAAGCCACGCATAAAAACATCTTCAAGACGGGTTAATAGAGAGTGTTTGTCCAGGATTTA
>NW_010185827.1:1770-2962 GCF_000695765.1 Mesitornis unicolor | reverse complement strand
CACTGGGGGAGCTCTCCAGGTCCCTTCCAATACTACATATTCTGTGAAGGACAAAAATGCAAGAGGAGGTAAAAAAGAGAGTTAAGACTGCTACAAGACACTCTTTTCAACTAAAGACATATTAAAAGAGTATTGTATCCACAGTGTCTAGGAATGAATGAGCGTGTTGCAAATAGTTGAGCTCAATCTCTAAACTGTTCTTCAAAACTCTTTGCCCTTCTCTAGCCTAAAGCATCAGCCTATTCCAAATGGACCAAGAGACAAACTCTGTTGCAGGGGAAGCTCCAGTTGCCAAGCTCTTGGCAAGGCAGATTTGCAATTAGGTACTTCCCACTCCCCTAGGGAACCCGGGCTATAAAACGAGAGCAGGAGACAGACCCATATGTCACTAAATGCACTGCACCCACTCCAGAAGCAGTACGCCAAGTTTCAAAATATTCTGGCTCACAAAGAAGCTGTAAAGATAAGTTTCCAGCAGTCATCTCAAGAGCCTGCTCAATCCACACGTGCACGTTAGGATTTCATACAGAAACACTGCTCAGAGAGGCCTGGGTAATGCAACCTCTGCCAGAATTAGGACATATAGAGAGAAAATGCTCATGCATTGTCGGCAAAACTCGGCCCGTTAATTACAGTTGGCAAGCGACACATATAGGAGACAAGGGTGGTTGTGAAATAGATTGCAAGGAAAAAGAAGGAAAAAAATCTATGCCAGAGGTACATAAGCAGTCTGTGAATAAACGAGCATATTCCTGCAAGAGGTTATTGGCTACAGAGAGCCCTCATTAGTGCTCCAGATGCACAGCAACTGACCTGCTAATGAAGTTACACTGGAAATACTGCTTTCTTACCGATTTCTTCTCCAAAAAGCTGCAGATGCACGTGTCCCTTTTACCACTACTCCCCAAGATGCTCAAGTCTTGCCACACTTAGGAAAAAAATAATTCTAGTTGAATTCAAGTTAAGGGCTGCATTTGAGAGGAATCTACGGGAGAAAGCCTGGGTCTGTCTGTTAAAGGGTGAAATGCATTTACTCCCTTCACGTGTGAGAGCTGCAGCGGTATGTGCAGACTCTTTCTTTCCTTCCCATCTGCTCGAGTTTGCCAAAACTGACTGGTTCTGCAAAAATTTCAGCTGCACGAAATAAGATCATGCAATTTAGGGGTGAATGCACGCGTGTAAGTGCACGCAA
>NW_010185827.1:0-1739 GCF_000695765.1 Mesitornis unicolor | reverse complement strand
GCAGGAATGTGCCACAGAGAGGAGCAAGTGCAACGGGAGGAAGTTCAGCGTACCGAGGAGGGGTTTCGTGTAGAGCTTCAGGCGAAAACATCTCAACTCAAAAACATTCATGATAACTCATCTGTTTACAAATAAATGCCCTACACAAGATTTTAAAATCAGGTCTAGAAATGATCAACAGCCTGGTCAGGACCACAGCACTGCTCGGGTTGTCACAGTAATTCCACACCGCTTCTGTACAGGGAGCCCACAGCAAAGCACAGGGAAAGGGATGGAGATCTGTAGCAGAAAGGATTAACATTCTTCATAAAACTGCTGGATATCTGGTAGCACAGAAACAGTGCAGTATCTTTTCCACACCTGTTTTTTCCATTAGCTTGCACCATCATAAACAGTGCTACAAGTGTGTAAGGTATTACTTCTCCTCATCCCTGGAGAGCCATTGTTTTTAAGTGATCTCTCAGATGCGGGTGGTACTTGAGGCAGCAGAACTCTCCAGCATGGGGCTAATGGTCCTTTCTGGATTTACCCCAAAAGATATGGGCAGTACCACATCGCTTTCTAAATTTCATACATGTATGTATGTATTTCATACATATTTCAGCCTGGTTTTGTCATTATAAAACTGGACTACAAGAAAAGTTTACCGAGTGTCTTGCTTAGGATGTTGATGATGTGGAAATATGTAATTTCAAAACAAGAATGAGTTTAGTCCAGCTTTAAAGAATGTGCAATTCTGATAACGGCCATTTCCAAGTAAACTGAGGAGCCACTGGGAACCACAGCAACGTGAAATTCAGTCTTCTCTGAAATACACAGGAACTGTTTATTTCTTCATGTGCTCCGCCGCAATCTGGATTTTCATTTAGTTATTACTGTAGTGAAACGAGAGCTATAGCATCCTGGTAAATTAATTACGGCCCACTTCCCCTCCATCTTTTTTGTGTTTTGATTCTAACGCTACAGGACAGGCAGGCTGCTCAGAATTCGCCCATTTTTAGCCAGACTTTACTACATATTCCTTTCAAAACACAAGCTTGCTTTTAAATAATTTTTGGCCATTTCCAGCCATTGCTGCGCTGTTGAAGCTGCAGGTCCCGGTTCAGGTGGGGTCAGCCCGTCTGTCAAGGAGGCACAAACTGTCTTTTTGATTTCCAGCAGAGATCACAGCTGTCCCAGCCCCAGACATCAGAGAGCAAACACCCCTCAACTTTCACAGCTGGTATAAGAGGCAAAACCAAGTTTCCTTTTGTATCATCTCCTCTTTTTTTGGAGGGGGAAACCAAGTCTGAGTTCTGTTTTCTCAAGTCTAACGTATCTGCACTAAAGCTATTGAGCCCTGAAATGCTCCAGATATCACCACAGGCTATAAAATTCTTCTCAACAAATGCCAGCAAGGGTCAGACTTGCGGCAAGAGTCCCAAAGCCTGGTAACACAGCACAGGAAGAACACTGAAGAAACTGAGCACCACCCCTGCTCTGGTCCTCACAACAACAGGAAATTTGTTAAACAAAAGCCTGAGCTCATCCCAAGAAGCAATCAATGCCCCCAGTACACAGGAAAAGGACACGACCCGGAAAGAGAGGTCAGGAAACACGCTGGCAGCCAGCTCCATCATGCGCAGCCAGGCACCTTGAGAAGCTTTGCTGCCCCTCAAGGTCCACGAATGGCACAGTCCTGCTCAGGATGAAGTTGATTTCTGTTACACACAGTGCAACCCCTGCCAGAGCAGGAGCAC
>NW_010185826.1:0-807 GCF_000695765.1 Mesitornis unicolor | reverse complement strand
TTATCCCCTCTGCAGCTCCTGAAAGGAGAGGAGAGCCAGGGTTGTTGGGCTCTGCTCCCAAACAACAAGCGATGGAACAAGAGGAAATGGCCTCAAGTTGTGCCAGGGGAGGGCAAGGTTGGATTTTGGGAGGAATTTCTTCCCCAAAAGGGTCTTTAAGCACTGGAAGGGCTTGGCTGTGCCATGCATGGATTTTGGGAGCTTTTCAGTGATGTGGACCCCTGGTTCATGGGGGATTTGGGGTCTCAGCGCTGGTTTTTGGTTTCCTCTGCAGCTTTTTTGCTCATTTGGGGGCAGAAACCCCCAGCTGAGGGGCGCTTGGCTGCTGTGCCTGGGTGCATCCCCATGTCCTGGTGGGTTTTTTTGGGGTGAAACGAGTGGATTTGTGTTAAAACGCCACCGTCGTGCGAGGGGCGATGCTCTGAGCCCCCGAAACCTCGGTCTTGGGTGGAAAACGCTGGAATTAACCACCCAAAAAAGAGCATTTCAAACGAGCTTGGTTACCAAAGGCACCTTCCACGTGGTTTGTAACGTCCTGTGCTTAATGAGCGGGGTTTCATTGCTTGTGGGAAGTCTGCTCTGAACTGAACGAGCTTCTCCTTGCTTCTGAGGGCTCCTCCTGCCTCATTGGGCTCCAAAAAGGAGCCAAACCCCCCCTCAAATTGGCTTGGGAGGTTGGTGCTGGTGGTTTTGGCTGGATCTGATCTGATGGGGCAGGGCGGGATGATGGAAATGGGGCCCAAACCGACAGAAAACACCAAAAATGATGGATTTCCCTCATCGTCCTCGCTCGGCAGCCGCTTCCAC
>NW_010185825.1:0-1305 GCF_000695765.1 Mesitornis unicolor | reverse complement strand
GTGGCCAGCTCAGCCCTAAACCACAACACTGGCAAACTTGTATGTTTTGCAAGCTGCACCAGCAAGTAATAAATAATAAAATTTAAATAGTAAAAAGTGAAACTTCTGATGAACCTCACTGGTTCTCTCATACTTTGTTCACTTGTGATTAACTGTTTTTTTTTTTAATGAACTTGGTTATTCGCAGTTCAAGTCACCATGGACAATGGTTTGCAGAGGTTGGATGTCCGAATCACAGGGATACCCTTACCTGACCGAGTCCCCAAATGCTGTGCGGTGTAGAACAAGATACCATCTGCAGAGAGAGGCTGGAACTGCACTTTGATGTGGGTCTTATGGCGGATATAAAAGGGTGCAAATGACATCCATGATGATTCGTTACTTCTGAAAGATGGGTCACTAATGGAAATACCTGAAAAATACCAGAGAAAATGTCTTCTGAAAGGTATTTTAAGACTGCATTATTTTGGCGGTGGTTGTCTACAGTTATGTTGTGTGGTTCATTAATGCTGTACCAAATACTTCCAATTCTTCTCTTTCCAAAGACTAAAAATAACCTAGAATACAGAATAAAACTTAGATAATAGCAAATAAATACCATTTTGTCTTCTGTGCACCTTATTTTCATTAATAATCAAGCCTGTAGTTGTAATGCGAAATAAGTGTGATCTTGTTAGTGTTCATTTTCAAATAAATCTAAGTGTAAATTTTACATGGTTGAAAAATTCAAACAAAAAATACTTTTGCAGGAGTCAGAATAAACATTTATTTCTTCACCGATGAAAATTATAATGGATTTAGGAAATGCTTGGACCATCAGAACCAGGCTTTTATTGAATTTATATGTACACTTTCATGCAAACACATGGCATAAACAAATCACTCCCATCCTAAGCATCATGATGTCTCTATGATATCAAAGCCAGGCAATGTCTATAACAATATATTACATCATGTCAAAAATGTCCTGACAGGTTTTCCTGTGGATTTTTAGGTGCCTGTATAGTTTTCAGTAGGTAGAAACCAGTCTTCTCCATTAGTCGTTAAAGATGAAATTTCTATATTTATGTATGCATATTTAGATACCAATCAGGAATAATAATTTATTTGGTATGTGGACATTTTTGCTCTGTGTATCATTTGGAAGTCAGTCTTCTCATAGCAAATTTTTGCACAGCGAGGGGGAAATGTAATCTCCTATTAAAATCTGCTACTTAAAAGGTGACAGCAGGTGAAGAGTGCAGTGAGACATCTGGGAGTTTTAGTGTCAGAAGCACACAATCACAGAATATGAGGAGTTGGAAG
>NW_010185824.1:640-11493 GCF_000695765.1 Mesitornis unicolor | reverse complement strand
TCCAACTCCTCATATTCTGTGGTTCTGTGTAGATTCTCTCCTTGGTTTGGCTGTGCCTGCCAAGAAGCAAGGCAGCTCTTGGCAGCACTGGTATGAGAGGCCCTTTGGGAAACCATCTGAGACTGCTGAACTGGTTTTCTTTCAGTTATCCCACTCTGCCCAACTGTACCAAATCCTAGCTTCTTAACTCATCTGGCCTCTGGGTCCAATGGGGATTTAAGGACAAATATGATGCCCTATTTTCTTTTCTTTTTGAGGCGAATCTTGTGGTGGGTGCTTGGTTAAGAGTTTGTTTTACCTGAACAGCTGCTGGTACTTAGCTGGCTCACTGGTTATTTTCTTAGCTGTCTGCCTGAGTGTTTACCGTAGTCTATGTGTTTTGCTTCATGGGCTCTGGGCTGCCTGCCCACCCGGTGTCGGAAGGTGCTGGGCTCCCAGTTCCCAGTAATATTTCAGCTCCTCTGTGAGCTGCCCCATTGGCTTTGTGCTGCTTTGCATAGGACTGCCTGGGCTTGAGATGCTCAGTTTCCCTCCATCAGCAGCCAATTTATTGAAATCTGAAGCAAGCCTTGTTTTGCTTGTAGTTTCTCTTTCACAGTTTCTGTTTCTGCAGGGTATCTGCTCTCATCCCTCCACTAATTATTACTAAGCATTGCTTTAATGGTTGCGAAAATGTGAAGCAGTTGCTCTTTCAGTGCCCGCTGAGAAGTGGAGGTTGAGTCCCCTTGCTTTAAAGAAGAAACACACAGGAGATGTCCCAGATAACATCAGACATCCTGTGCTCCCCCAGTACCTGTGTTTCTTAGGGTGTAGTGTCTCCAAAAGATACTGAGCTTGGATTAGATTCCAATACCAAAACTCAATGCCAGTAACAAAAGGTCAATGATATTAAAAAACCCCAATAAATGAGTCAGAACTCATATTGTGTTTTTGTGGATGCTAAAAGTCTACTGATAACTTCTAAGGTATAATACCCTATGTTGCATTTTACTTAGTACCCTGCCAATTTTACAGGGAAATCCGTATCACTGTAAACCTGGTGAAGCCGTGAACCTGTTCTTGGTTCAAACTGCCTCCCTATGAGCAGAGAGGTAATGACTCAGGGTGCATACATCCACATCAGTCCTTGACATGTGCTGGGTCAAGTGGCCACTCAACAGCACAAATTTTAAAGTGGCTGCATGCCAGAACTTGTATCTGGGACCAAGGATTTCCAGAATGGCAAACTCTGCTCTGGATGGCAGTGACAAGGAGTGACCTAAGGCTCAGATAACCACTAGCCCGTGACATTCAGTGCCATCTACCACAGGCGTGGCCTGAGATATTTAGGTCAAACTACATGATTGCAGGTCTCCCCTTTGTCTTACGGTCTGTCAACCTGCTACTTGGAATATTAATCCCTTATTGAAACCAGAGGACATTAAGTGTTAGCAGCAAGGCATATAAAGAGGGGCTAGAGCTGCGAAATTTATGTAGGAGAGAAAAAAAGGAATTTTTCCAAGTTTTAGCTGAGAGGTCTCTGTAATGAAGGACCATATCTCTTTTACTGTACAGATCATTTTCCTTCTCTTCCTGCAATAAATTTCCAACATCTTATGGTTTCAGAAAACCCATACTGTCTGTATGTAATGGTTTGCTTCCTGGATATTATGCTGCATTTTATCTACCATTGATCAAACTGTTGAGATTATGTGAAGCTCCACGAAGGTAGCACGGAAATATGAACGCCACATCCTGGACCTGAAATAGAGTTCATTCTTTTTTTCTTGGTCCCTGTTTTCCTGTATTTTTTTCTTCCCCACAGGAAGTGGGTTCAATTGAAGTAGGTATTTATTATATGGCCTGATTGGGAAATTTGACTATAGCAATAAATTGGAGAACAAAAGGAAGTTTTGTTTTGAACAGAAGTGCTCAGCATTTCTGTTCATACTTGGAACTATGCATGACTGCACAGATCTTCCCTTCCCCCCATTTGCAATCAGATAATATTCCCATAATGAGTGCAGCAACCACTTCCATTACACTGCAATATAACATAATAAGGATGGCTCTGGATATACGTTTATTTCCAGCTTCCAAATGCCATACAACCTAAGGAAACAACCATGACAAGGAAGTCTTTTTGTGGACAGACAGTGGCCCCAGACTGCAAACAGGGGAATGCTTTTACAGTATACATTTAGTTTTGTGTGTAAACTTTTCAAGACCATTTCAGACTAATAGTCTGAGCTGCATTACCTCGGAGGGTATTGTCGTTGAGAATTAACCCACTCTGCTAATAAATTACAGTGATGTAGCAGCTTTTATGTCAAAGGATCCTGAAGTGCTTTACAAACTTTACAGTCCATACATGCATGAATCACTTCACCCACTATTGAAGTATGGCCAGCCCAGGGATGAATTGTGGCAGCTGTTTAACAGCACACAGCAGTATGACACAATGGGTTTAGGAGAGTAAAGACAACATGCTCTCCCAGCGCCAGTCCAAGTAATTCAGAGGGGCACTGGAGAACACCTTGGGAGAGAAAAGGAGGGATTTCTCCTTCATAGGCCAGTACAAGTGATTGCCATTTGACTTTAGCGTCTGGGGTTGTCTCTACCCCTCTGCACAGACTTTTTTTTACAAGAAAGTCCTCCATTCTAACTAAAAAGTGTCATGTCTGTAAGCACACGGTAAGCACATAAGGTTTTGAAAACATCAAGGTAATTTGGGTAGGTGGAGTTTTGCTATCCAAACCAGAGCTTATCAGGATTTAGTGGTGCCTCAGTATGGAAAATACTAAAAAACGGGCAGTCTTGGTTTAGGCTGTTTTTGCAAGTGGGAAACTGAAGGAAAAACATCAGTTGCACTCACAGGCCATATCTGTACATCTACTTGAATAGAACCCAGATCTTTAAAGAGTTAGGTAGGAAATTAATTTATTTCCCACTCCCTTTCTGGTTACCAGCTGTCCTCCTAACATAATGTGATGGTCCCCATAAAGGCCCTCTGAAGAAACAAGCAATTTCCTGAATAAATCAAGTTACCCTTCCCTTCTTCCCTTTTTTCTCTCTTTCAGTGACTGGTAACTTTGGTGACAATCCTGAGCAGTCTTGTTACCAGCTGCTCTAATCTAGGGCTTTCATCATTTCACCTTGATATTTCCTTCCTCATTGTTTTGCCTAAGTGCACAAAACAATGCCTATGAGTGTTGTGTGCAGGACTCGCAGCAGAAGGAGAATCGTTTACGGTGACACACATCAAAC
This sequence comes from Mesitornis unicolor, assembly GCF_000695765.1. Classification (NCBI taxonomy): domain Eukaryota; kingdom Metazoa; phylum Chordata; class Aves; order Mesitornithiformes; family Mesitornithidae; genus Mesitornis; species Mesitornis unicolor. Next base: position 8,247 of record NW_010185824.1, on the reverse strand, counting down.
TAAGGTTGGCTTCTTGCATAGGAATAGGTTTATTTGTTCCTTGGAAAAATATCTTTGAGTTTTTAACTTCTGCAAAAGACTGCGACTTGAAGAATTTATTGTTTCATTTTTCTTTGTCTATATAGATCCATGGAGACCGGTGAAAGTCATCGTGAATGTGTGGAGGGAAAATAGTAGTGGCTATTGACTTATACAGAGTTGTTTGCATTGGGTATTTATCAAGTTGCTAATTCTTCCTGCTTAATAATGTGATATTTGCATGATTTGAGACCCTAAATGTATAGTGTTATGATTTTCTATCCAACAATTCACTGTGGAAATAACAATTAAGAGGCCTCTACCTGCACTCCTAGTACCTAATTGTAAACTCCTCCTTCCCCCATTAAGGTTTCTAATGGGATTGCTCATATAAGTGTATGCTACTCACAACCACAGGGCTGGACCTTTATAGCCCTGAAAGAGACCATAATAAGTAGTAAGCAAATACTTGAGAGAAGAAAATCCACTGATTTCTTTAAGCTCACCGAGAGTTAAAGCCCACCAAGAGTTAAAAATAAATAAGCATCATAGAGCACTATCCTAATTATTTTCTAAAGATCGCAGAAATTCCTTCTAAAGCAGATTTCTAAACAGAATTTTACATGTAAAATACTGTAGGTATTGAACCCAGTTTTTATGCTTCAACTCTGTGCAGATCTGAATCTTTTGCTTGTAAATGCACTGAGCCTTAAAAGCAATTTCTGTCATGTCCTCCTTCATATTCCTATCTCTTTCATCACCATCCAAAAGGAAACACTTTAACTTCAGGCAATGAGAAGCTTTTAATTCAGATCTAAGTTTACATGAGCTATCTGCATTACAGTGTAAAATGTACTAAAAGAAAAAAACCTTAAATCGTATTTAAAAAATTAATTAGATCATTTCTCCTGGTTTTTCCATTTTAAAATATATAATAAATTTTCAATAAATTATATTCTGGATCCTATCAGCATCTTCTCAAGAAAATGAAGTTAAATCTTTGTAGTAACCAGCAGCTTAATTTTCATTAGGCTAGCTATTTGATAATTAGTCATGCACCATAAATCAAGTCCTCAAGTCTTCTCCAGGTTTCTTAATTGAAAATTATTGTTTCTTGGCTCTGTGGCTAAATGTGCAGCAAGTCTGAGGAGTGATAGATGCTGAATCTAGCACAAACAGTTTGAAACAGTCAGAACGTGATAGATCATTGCCCTGAAGGGTCTTGTAATGGTGGAGAGACTGGGAATTTCAAAATTAAAGTTTTGTTCTTAAAAATCAGGAGTGTAAAAGCTAGCTGTACTTTACCAAATATTCCCTAATCTTCAGCCACTTTTCCTTTCATTGCTAGCTGGATTTCAGCTGTTTTTCTAGGGACAATTGTAATGAGTTTGTGTGAAAGTATTTGAAAAGTTAAAGTGTTGGCTTGGAAAGACCCAAACGGAGATTATTTTTGCTCTCTTTTGTTGGTGGTGTTCTTTTTCTTGTAAATCTCATTAACAAATACGGAAGTTGTTTCATTTTTTGGCATTTTCAAACACTGAATGAAATGGTGGCAGTCGTCTCAGAGTCAATATGAAAGAACAGATGGGCCTGCTACGCCTGCCCCAGGTCATAAAATAATTTCAGATATGATGCAATTGTGGCTGAGTAAAAGACTTTTGCAAAGTCACAAATATATTACTTCACTGAAAGAAGGGAGCCTTTTGTAATTTGTCTTTTGACAGCCTAGCAGACTTTGCACAGGACTCAGCTTGTGTTTGCCATTCTGTAGATAAGGACAGCCACAGGGTTTTTGCCATTCCTGGCTTGCTTCCTCATGATATGGTGGCCAAGACCTGATGATGACCACAGCAGGAAACAGTTCAAAATGTTCCATAAATTTAAATGCGGAAATCAATTGATCTTATGGAAACAGCACCAAGATTTTTAGCTAAAAATTTCCAAACCACATTGGTAAATTCTTACGTAAAACTTCACATCTTTCTATGTTGAGGAACCAATGTAGACTCGGAGCTGATCAGAGCTTTATACGTTGTCAGGTACACTGAGACTTGCCTTGAAGTTATACCCAACGTCACCCTCTGTAGCCCATGACAAAACAAAGCAATGCATTGGTTTCATGGGCAGACACGGCAGCCCAAACTCCATGTGTAGGTCCTGAAAAGTGGCTGCTGAGGGCTTTTCTCCTGGGACACCCAGGGATGGCAGCACAAGGTGCTGAGCCAATGGTGCAGCACCCACTTGTTGCTCCACGTGTGTGTCCTGTACGTGCATATGTGCTGTCATGCATTGCAGATGTCTTTCTGCTGGCAAGGTTCATCTGCTTTCAACATCAGTTTTGTACTGTCCCAGGAATTTTGTGTGTGCTTAATAGCTCTGTAAACCTGCTACTTATATACGTCCTAGGAAAAACTCCTCAAAAACGCCAGCAGTGTGTGATGAGTAACAAAACTCTGAGGAGGGAGGGATTTAGAAGGGCACATTGTCAACTGGGAGAGAGCTTATTAAAACAGATAGTCAAATAATTGTTGTAGTTGTGGACCATGTTATTTTCAGGGACCTGACATGACTATGTGTAATCTTATTTTTGTAAAGATTTATTCTTGGAAGGGAAAGTCATTTGCCTAAGGGATATACTGATTTCATTCAGCTGTTACCATCCTTTTGTAAGATGTTACAGACAGAAAGCCAAATTCAAGCCTAGAATGATTCAACTTTATTTTATTTTGGCATTGTACCAGATCTGCGATTACAAATGGGAGTTGTTTTCCAGTCGATCGTTCCAGTTTCACACCGGACTGGATCACAGCACTGGCTGAGCGAGGAGCAGCAGCAGGTGAGGTGACAGCAGAAGATGAGGGAGTGAACTGCACCTGAGTGCACGTTTGAAGCCTTTCTCCAGAAGAGTTAACACCCTCCTGGTGGGGAGCACTGGTGAGGGGCCTTGCACGACCCTCTTGGTGGGAAATGGAAGGGAGCCAAAGCCGATGGAGACTGTGCTTTTTATGAGCAGCCCCTTCACTCGCACGCAGCATTGCAAAGCAGAGAGAAAGCTTTACATTGGGCTGCTTTTTGACACACGCAGACATGAACCGGAGCTCCCTATAGCACAGGTTTCGTGGAGTCATAGATTATGAAGCCAGGAAAGACCATTCACTGCAAGTCCTGTGTGAAATAGGTCAGGGGACTTGTCTGGGTTAATTAATGAGAACTGACATGTCAGCGGTGACGTAAAATCTCCATCAGCAGAGACGTGAGCTTGCACTGAATCCACGTGTGCTTGCCTGGCCGTAGCTGCTCCTTAATCGGGACCATGCAGCATGGTCGCTTTCTGCTTACCATCTCCTAAGGCTTGAGGCACTTTGTGCCCCTCTGGCCTGGCAGGAGCAACTAAATATTGTATCTGAGGTCTGGGCAGATCAGGATTTACCCTGGTGATACCTGGGTTGAGCCAAGTGTGGAGATCAGGATTCTGATTCTACTGAGGTTTATGAGAGATCTGGGAATTTGGTTTTTTTTCACAAGATTGTGGGCAGAGTTTGTGGCTGGATTCCTTGTGAAATAAAATCTCGCAGGCTCTTTCGGTCAGATTTTCACTCAGAATTATAGAAATATCGCACCATCAGTTGCTCTTAGCATGTTCCTTATTTGCATTTATGAAAACAGTTTTTCTGGCTGCTGTGATTTACACCTGAGTTAAAGCATTAAAATACTAGCAGTTTCCAGTTTCGCCTGGCTTTTACAACTGGCACAAAGAGATTCAAATTCAGAGCTGAAATGCCTCCTACTCACCCTTCCTTATTACACACAAGTATGCGAAAATAAAAATGGAATAACTGGAGTTTAAGTTTATATTTTAGTTGATTCTCAACTGCTATGAACTTCAACTCCATGATGCTAAAACTTCAGGAGTACTAATCACATTTTCTCAAGGCACAAAGCATGAACACACTGTAATTTTTATTGTAGTTTGGTTTCTTAATTATTTTCAAGCTGTAGAATGTGTGTATTCTATTTCGCTGATATTTTATGCCACTATATGTAGATTAAAATGAGATCAAACCTTTTACTCCCTCATACCTCATCCCACAGTCAGAATCTGAGCTTGGATACACAAAACAAGAAGGTGTGTGACTGCAATGGTAGGTTCACGCCATTAAAATGAAAAAGGTTGTGAAATACTGTAGCTGTTGTTCCTCACAAGATGTGCACTCACCATCACTCTGCACATCTAGGTAGAATTTCTTATTAGTGTAATATATATGATGTGAGCAGCAACTAGTGGATAGATGAATTCGAATGGGGATGCATGCTCCATGTAAGGAAGAGCAGTGCTTACTCAAATGCTGTTAAAACTCCCTCATTTACAGCTCCTGGAGATGAAACATAGAGCAGATTGCCTGTAACCATAGCAATTGGCTCTGACATGAAAGATCTCCAGCATAGAGGTAGTGGTAATGGCAGAAGCAGCGTGGAAGATAAAGGTATAGGGATAGAGACAGTACCAGGTGGAAGTGAACTACTAAATAAGTGAAGACGAGGTGCCCTAGATGGATTTGGGCAGATGTGTGAGTTTGATGGGAAGGTTCAGGCTGGCAAGTGAGCTGGGGGGAAGGCAGGGAAGGCTGAAGAGAAGGCAAAGGTTTTGGTGCTACTCTGGTGTAGAGGACAAAATCAGAATAGGGTTGACACAGAGCACAGGGAAGACTTTGCTGCTGGAGGCTTGTCTCTCAGCAATGCAGGACAAGGAAGGCTGGATTTCAGGGATCCTCACGAGTCAAAGTACCCCACTTAGCTCATGGACGGAGCCCACGCAAGCTGTTCGCTGTTGATGATGGGTCATGGTGTGATTCCTGGTGTCCGGATGCAGCTCTCAGAAAGGTGTGGATATTCCATATCCCAAAGCAGTACCAGAGATTCATGCCTGTAGTTTTGAGATATGGTAGGAAAATCCCCAGAAAAAAATCCCACTGGTAAGAAATGGGGAGGTAATGGTTCCTGAAATAATCAATTGCCTCAGTTACGAGCACTGGAACAAGTGAAATATCTGAGACATTTGCATTTTAATATTTAGCTTGGTCTCCATTTTTGGAACTATTTTTTTTTTCTTGCAAATACACAGAAGTGGTTATCTCCTACTATTTGTGACAAATTTAACTGGAGACAGTTCTAAGAACAAAGGCCCTTTTTCAGTAACACACACAATCCTGGATGCGATTAATTTTTATGTAATAATAACGATGATGATCAAATTGGCCTATGACCCCCAGAGAAAAATAATCCATTTACAAGAAGTAAACCATCTAAATAAACTGGGACTGTAGATGAGGAAAAGTTCATTGTCTAGGCAATTTAGCTTCATATATACAATTTACATCTACCCAAAATGAATGGATGAATTCACTAAAAGAACTGGAACCAAACCTCTGAAGACTTCTACCCACTCAGGCCATTGCTGTCATTTTTTCATAAAGTCTTGTAGACTTTTTACTGGAAAAAATGTTCAGTAAAAGATCTTCAGTGTGATTATGGTCCAAATCTGTCTGACTAGGGATAACTTCATTTGAGCAACTGGAATTGCACACGGGTAAGCACAAAGCGAGGAATCCAGCAGCAAGAGTCCCTGGTTGCAGTACTGTGCTGCAGGCCTGAGCAGTCATCCTGGGGAAGGGGATCAGCTCCCACACCACGGTCTGTACTTTTACCCCATTGTGTAGAATACATAACCCCCTCGGTCTCCCTCACACTGTCTTTCCACTACTTTTTCTTTGCTTATAAAATTTATTTTTGGCCAGCCAGGCACTTCTTCCCAGAAGGCGTAGTAAACCCAAAATTTATACAGTTCTGTGTCATCTTTAAATCTACTCCACTCCCTGGGTAAAAAACGGGATCACAGCAGTGAACATTTTAATAAACAAGCAAAGACATTTTACAAAAGAAAGGAGAGCGGATAGAAAAAAGTTGTTACAGTTCACCGCCTCCTATCCAGGCTGCAGAAATGAGACTGAGGCTTGTATACGTGTTCCCATTTTGGAGTATTTTCTACCGGTGTTTGGTCCTGAATTAGAGCTGTAGATGATCAGTTCTAATTTATTGTTGCACTCTTCTGATTTTGAAGCAATCAGAAACTCGTGAAGCCAGCTGACTTCACAAGATGTGGGGGTTCAAATCTGATTAAACAAGGTTGCCGGATAATACCCACCATCAAATCACCAGTTCAGCTTTTCAGTGTATCTTTAGGAGCATATGATTGCCATTGAGATGTCTGCTGAGAAGGAGATATTCTTTTATGTCTCAGGATTAGCTGGCCCTGTTATTGCTAGTATCTGGCAAAGTTTCGCTTACTGCTATGATTTGTGTTTCTAAATTAAATTTGGTGTGGTGCTAGCAGCCTGGGATAAGCACCAGTTATAAGTTCTGATAAAACCATAAACTGGAAATACAAACTACAGTCTGGACTACCAGTTAAAGATTTGTTCCAAAACTAATCTACAACCACCATGTACCTCGGCCCTAAGCTGGGCAACACCTTTTCACACCGTTACGTTGCAAATCTAGATGGTCCTGAGATGCTTATATTTTAACATCTGCTAAATATGGTTAGCATCACTGTCAAATTGGAATGAGTTCCCAGTGATTGGGTCCAAGTCTGCAATCATCAACTGTCTAATTTGGTAATGGTAACTTCAGCAGAAGCAGAATCAAGACCGATAATTTCTCCCATGTCGAATTTATGTACGTTGTAATGTAATGAAAAAATTCCCCACGGGGATTTCCTTTGCTGTGTATAGCACACAATATCAGTTGAACACTTTTCTTGCTCTTTCTTTTGTATTTTATCTACTGATACTACAGTGTCATTGGGAAACGCTCTGCCTTATGTAGGTGCAAGGTACCTTGAATGTTTTGTGCTTGTTTGTAAAATGTAAATTTTTAATCTTAATTATTGCAAATACTCTTCGCTCCAAAATAATTTATTATAAAAATGCATTTTCTCTGGAACATTATAAGCTAAACTAAAAGTTTTTATTTAAATACTGTGAACCCAGCCAGATCTCAGAGGTATTCAAATTCCTGTAAGGTGTTTAAGAAGCCAGTATTTACAGATTAGGCATCTGCTGGAAACTGCTGTTCTCTGGTAGAAGAGACAACTTCCAAGAGGGAAAAAAGCCAAAGCTTTTCTGCAAGATATGGGTTACTTTTAAAATCTGTGGGAGCATCAATTTTCCACTCTCAGGTCAAACTGTAGTCAACACTGATGTCAGCCCACGCAAGCACATATCAATAATGACAGTACGCCGCAGCCAGCAGCGCTCTTACCTCTTGGCTAGGAGGTCACAAGTTTAAGTCTCCCACCAGGACTTGGGCTGATTCTTAATGCTGACATGGCAGTACAACAGCCAGGGAGGTGTTGAACTGTTCGAGGTGCCGTCCTTCATGAGATGAGATGTTAATCCAAAATCCCTTTCGCCCGTCCCTGCTGCCTGTCTAGGCAAGATTGCCATGGCACTTTTGTGAAAGGAGGCCGGCTAAGCCTCCTTCCAGCCAAAACTCGGCGTCACACGACGACAGGATCGGCCGGGCCAAGC
>NW_010185824.1:0-609 GCF_000695765.1 Mesitornis unicolor | reverse complement strand
CCATTGTTTTTTTGCACCACCATTACTGTATTTAGTTAAGTACAAGGGAGCCATTGTCAAGCATTTTAAGATACACAGGATACGAAGGGCCTAATGCAAAAGCCAAAATCTAATGCAGTTTTCTAAATTCTATTGTTTATCGTGTCTCTGTACACAGGCACACAAACACATTATATGTATATTTAGAAAGTGAAGCTCTGTTAAAAATTACATTCAGCTTGCGCCCATTCCATTTGTATTAAATTCAGCAATTATAGTCCTTCCCTCAGATTGATTTTTTGCCATTTTGAAATAAGAACTCTGCATTTAATATCAGACATTCTTTATTAAAGAACCATATTGTTTAGCTTGTCATGATATAGAGTTGCTTTTCCGTAAGTACATTAAGCGTGGGTACTCAGGGGATATTTTCTTCAAAGGAAGTGGAAATTCTGGGAAGAAAACGCGTTACAACAACTGTCTATGGTTGAAAATGAGGAATAGAAGAAAGCCTGGATGTTCTCTGAGGAGCAGGGTGCTATATGCAGCATTGTGCAATAGTCATCTGAGGATGGTTATGGACCAAGAAGACTGCATGCTCCATTTTATTTTATTTTATTTTATTTTATT
>NW_010185823.1:9653-36773 GCF_000695765.1 Mesitornis unicolor | reverse complement strand
ATATATTTTTAAAAGTATTATACTCTGATCTTATTCTCAGCTGGCTTATTCTTAGCTCTTTTACTTGCTCCTTGTCAGGCTTATGCTCTGTTCCTTGCATCACTTTATGGTTGTCTTTGGTCTTTATTTCTTCCCAGTAATCATCTTTTTTTCCCAAATTTAGAAGAGAATATAGAGGTGTTCAGTTCTGAAGGTTCAGTTGCATCGTGGCTCTATAGATTGGCATTTTCACCTCCCTGCTTTTCTGGGTGGTGTTCTTTTATTTTATGCATTTGAGAATAATCCAGTAGTATACAGCTGTTAGCCTAAATCTGCTGTCAGCGATGTCAAGAAAAGGAAGATGAGAAGTGAATGAAAATAAAACCACTTGAAACCTCTGTGGTTGCCTTTACTTTTATTCTAAAGATTTTTAAAAGAAAAAATAAAACAGAGATCTCAAGGGTAGATCAAAAAGTCAGTTTTAAATCAGAAAAGGAAATACAGACTTAGAATGATGTGAAGTTCTGTTAAAGGTCCCAACAGTGGCTAATGTTTTTCTTGGAGAAAGCTGGCTGGATGATGATAGTCAGATTTGACTAAAGCACTGATAGATTGATCTGTTTTGTTCATAATATTTCTGAAGTACTTGGGGGATTTGTATCTAATATCTTTAGTCCTTCAGTGATAAGTCAAGTAGAGAGAGGCAAAAGCCCTACAATCAGTGAAATCTACTTAATACCACTGTGAGCTAAGAATATAAGACAGTGTAAAGCCGTCTGTTTAAATAACATGATTACCATTTAAGTTCTGACAGTGGGTCTGGGACTGAATGGGTAGCCAAATATCCCCATATTAAGGAGGTTGAAATTAGAGGTCTCTGACTCTATAGGTCAGTATGAGGGAGTGTGCTTCTGCTCCTAAACAGTGTTCTGAGCAGTAGAAGTGCAATAAAAGGTAGTTTGCACAGAATTGGTTAGACAAGAGGAGCAGGGCCAGAAGTCATTACTTTGGGGAACACAACAATGGAAAGGAAGCAGAGAGATCCTTTGACATCAGAAGAATTACTCTGGATTTTTGCTAGCATATCATAGCAGTATCTGAATTTCATGGCAAGAAAGCTGATATGCAAGTACCCTGTGGGATCCAAAGCAGAGTGCTGGGTGGGGATGGTGGTGCTCTTTCGGTATGAGTTGGGTTGCTGATGGAGGAGCACAGGTCTAGTGTACAGTCACTTTCAGCATGCTGACACGGCTGAACAGTTGACCTATCTGATTTTAATCAGGCAAGTGATTTCAGCAGTTATATAAATTTAGGAGGCCATTCTTTCTGAAATCCCCCAGGTTTTCCCTTACTGCTTCCCTAGTTCAGCTGATGGGATCTATCTTCAGCTTCTCCCACTCAAGGTCAGGCAGGTTAAGTTACTCTTTATTTGCCTCTGGAGCAAACCCATGTGAACTCAATAGGACTGTCTAGCTGTCTGCACAGTAATTAATTCAGTGTTCTTGGGAAAGTTTACAGGCACTGAGTTCAGCTGGCAGAGAATGACTTTGAGCCATTGCTAACATGTGCTTTTACACCCCTGCATAGGCAGTGTGCAGAGACTGCAGGTTGAGAGTGATCCCTCAGATACTGTATGGGCAAAACTTGGGCTCTGTATGTGAAACAGCTAGTTGGTGTGGGCCAGCAGTGTGCTAGGGACTGTTCCCACAGATTACAAATGAATTAATGATTAACTGCATTCTCCTGCCTGGAAAGGTCAGCCAGTTTCTTGCTATAGTTGTGCCCTTGTGTTATAAACTCTGAGGAACTGTTTCTCTTTAGTACAACATTTAAACCAATGCTTACCCACGTTCACATGCTAAACTCCCACTAAATCTATGGACTTGAATGAGACTTTTTTGTTAATAATGACCTGACTGTAACACAGTTGATTCAGTAAGGACTGTCACTCTAACAGATGCACATCACAATGGAAATGATTGAAGTAGGACCTCTGGGCACAGAAGTCCACATGGAATTGCTTTCAAAACAGGCTATTTGTCATTATTGTTACCTCTACTCTCACCCTTCCTTACCCCTTTTCCTTTCATCTTGTTCAGTGCTTTAAGCTTTGGAAGGCGCTGCCAGGACTGATTAGAAACATGTCAGCAGGTAATTTATCTGCCATCCAGAGCTCTTTCATGCCCACCTGGAAGAGACTCATTGGCCAGGAATAGCTGCTGCCATTGCAAGGATGCAACACTAATCATATGTTGCTATATTAAGGGGAAGTCAGTAGCTGCTGTATACAAAAAAAGCATTACAGATTAGTGTTGTTAGGTCAATTATTCTGATCCCCAGCCACATTTTGCACATTGTTCTGCTGAACTCTACTTTTGTAGATTTAAAAATTATTTTTAAGTCACTCAGGCTTTCTCTAGGGACTAGATTAAGATGATTCCCTAGAATATTCTTGAATCCTGTCCACTCTTGTTTAGAGGTATTCAGACTCCCAAAAGGAACTGAAGCACAGTTACACATTTCAATAGTAATTATAAGAATTGCTATGCATGAAGTTTCATTCACATGTTTATCTAGTTTGATTGCTGGTGCCTGTGGATGGGGAGCCTGTTGTGATGGTTAAATAAAGCTATCCTGTCTGTGATACGAATGATCAAGTTATACGACTCGTTCAATCTACAGCTTCCATGCTGACAGTGAGAATGAATGAGTCAGCTGATGACCAATTCAGCAGTTTTTTACAGAAAAGATCCTTGCTGCTGGAAACTGTCACTATGTTAGTGGATTGATTTTAGTGGAATTTCCTGAACAAATGAACATTTTATTTGAACTAGGGAGACTTGAAAGATGAAAAGTTAAAGGTAAGTGGGAATGGGAGAACAGAAAAGAAGAAACAGAACAGCTGTGTGCAGAGCTTGTTTCAAATTCTACACTTTCTGAAAGAATGTACCTATTTGTGCCTGATTCAGCCCCATATTTAAAATTAATTTTGAAGCTGCTCTCAAAGAAATCCAAAGGCCCTAGTCACTTGTAATAATCCCCGAATAAAAACACAATGCTTCTAAATTTTACCTTCTAGAGTTTACCAAACAGGTATTTATAGCCACAGCCAAACACACATGCATCATACACTGGACCAAGGATCCAGGCTTCCTCACTTGAACTATTCAGGGGACAGTAGTTTTCAAAATGTCAATAGAGACTTGAATTTATCATTACAATGTATTCTATTCTATCTGATCAATAAAATTTACTACTTAAATTCTGTTAATATTTCATTCACATACATTTGAACTTAGGTTGAAGATCACAGCATGTACTCTTGGTCTGATCAGATAAAAGTATTTGTTTAGGATAAAAGATGAAATTGGCAGGATAACATGTAGTCATATTAGTGAAAGAAAATAGCTTGTTGCTTCAAGGCTTCATACTGTATCACCACGGTGTGTTAGAACCTGGTTTTATAGCTCTTTTACAGTTGTGCTTTGCGTCCCTTCATCCAGGTACAACTAGAAGTACAGCTGTTTTGTCACTTGCTGTTGCCATTACAGTTCTGTAAGGAGAACATTACACTGCTACTGTATATGTAGATATTTTATGTATTTGTACATCATAGGACTAAAATGCAGCTCATGCCATTTGAACTCCACCTACTGATGTTAATGTGTTTTTAACACTGTGCAACTTGCCTTGTTATTCAGATTCACTCTTGATAGTTTAATAATACAGTAGCAGCTATGTTTAAGAAAAATAAAAAGCCCTTAGATGTGTGATTTTTCTCTACAAGTCTTGTGACTGTTAGACATTTTTCCTTCCCTTAAAGAACTGCTATTAGTTGCATTAAAAAAAAATAATCTCCTGAGGCAGCAGCTGGCTCAGTGCAGTGGTAATACCACATGGTAGTTTATTGAACAGGGTCAGCAGTTCACGTCCACCCAAGCTCATTGTCTAAACACATTAAAGAAAATGGAGTGTGTCCTCTCTGCCAGCTAACTCATAAAATATGCATCCACCTCACCATGGCTGCTAATTGCCTCCCTTGCTTGTCAAACTCAGTAGAGAGGCCGAGAGGTGAGGGAGACTATGAAAAATGAATTACTCTCCCTTGTTAGTAACAATCCCATTAAGGCACATTAACTGGGAATTGGGTGTATGTAGGAAAGTGAAAGCCTATGCCATTGTTGCCTTTACATCAACAACCAATATTGATCTCTTGATTTGTCAGGCTATTTTGCCTACAGGAATACTATGTTAAATAAATATAAATATATTATTCTTTCTATGGTAGAGAGCTAGTTAATGAGAACAATTGAATGGTGGTGCACCAAGTTCAAGCATAAATGGTGTCTGTCTCTCCACGTGACTGAGTAGTGGGGCAGGTCCTGGAGTCTTGCGGTCAGTGCAAGTGAGGAGACCACAGAGACAAACATTCAGGCTACCGGAGTGTGAAGACTCAGCATTCTGCCCTGCAGCTCATGAAAACAATGCTCTCCTAATTATTCTGATTTCAGACCAGACCAACAGGGTTTATCCCATTACAGCAAAACTATTTCTAAACAGTTTGTTGTGAGCCTGCCTAGGAAAAATTTGGTTGTGCTAAGAATGAAACAGAATGGTCATACTGCTCAAACAAAAAGTTAGTATATTCAATACTCTGTTTTTAGCTGTAGCTAAGCAGGTGTTGCTCGTTGTAGCTGTACAATATGGTTATGAATGAGCAAGGACAGGATGAACATATTTAACGGTACCTATCCCTGTTACTTTCCAAACCTCTGATAATTTTTAAATTACTCTCATTTTTCTATGCATTTCCTAATCCTTAATGAATTATTTTTGAATATTCCCTGCCCTTATTTAGCACAAATAAAGGTCTACCATTTATTTTAGCTTCCTTTGTCCAGGAATTCCATGGATCTGCTACTTGTAGAGAGCCATGTTCTTGTGTTTGTTTTTAAGGTGACTCCTAGCATCTTTGTTTGATGCCTGTTAGTTCTTGTGGTGAAAGAGACAAGTAGCACTCATCCTTAATCCACGTTCTTCATATCACTCCTGATTTATATATTATATCCCTTCCAGGCCATCTTTTCTTCCAGACTGATAGTCCTTAGAAGTTTCGATGCCTATAAGCAGATCTCGGATTCTGTCTGATTTCTATATCTTTGTCTAATACACTCTCTCTATTTCTTTGTTGCATCCTGTCTGTGCTCATCTGACTCTCTGCAACTGCAACTTGTGAGACTAGATAAGATGTTTTCAAGTGCATGCATGAAATATAAAGCCTTGACTTTTGCATCACTACTGAGGGTTAAAACTATTGAATACCTACTAACCAGTTGTTACTGAACACTTTCCTCCCAGGGAAGATGGGTTATCCCATTAATATGCCAGACAAGGCTAGGATTTTTTCCTAACAGGACCTCTGCATTAATTTACATAATCAAATAGATACCAGCACTGGTTTGGAAGGCAGATCCTGATGTGACTGCGAAGCTAAGCAGAAGTGAGCTAACAGCAAGATTTCAGTCACAAGCAGGTTTCTGTGGCTTGGCACTGGAGGAAGCAATGAGAAGAATGCAAAAGGTTTGGGGTCACTGGAGGCAGTCAAGGCCCTCTGCCTACTTCAGTATGAAAGGGGGATCCAGGCCCACCTCTTTGGAAAGAGCTTTGCAGACAGGAACAACTTATATTTTGAATAATGAAGAAAAACAGGGAAATGGGAGTCGAGGTTCTTCTCTTTTTGTTTGGCTTTTGCAATTGCTTTGAGAAACTTGGGATAATCACTTTTGCTCTCTCTGTACATTATTTTCTGTGTCTAATTGATGTCTATTTATAAACATTATACAGAGCTTTTAAATCACCTTTAGTGATGGACAAGCAGAAAACCAGAAGTGCCAGATTGCTAGGCAAAGTGAGAAAATAGATTTGTTAGTTATAAAGCACCTATATGTGCAGTGTCCTATTCCTGATATTCTGTGGCGGTAATGTAGGTTTTCTTTGTCTTAAAAAGAAAGAACAGATTCAGAGACCAGAAAAGCTCCCGTCTGTTGAAAAGTAACAAATAGCTGGCTATTCCCTCTTCAGACATCAGGACTTCATGGGCTAGACCTATATGCAGAAGGACAAGAACTGTTCAGTTCAGCTTAGTTTGCATCCTGACAGTTTGTGAATTTATTTTTATAAGAAAAAAATAGGAGTAGGAAACAGGGAACTTAGACCCATTAGAACTATGTTTAATCAAAGCAAGAAATGAGTTACAGGAATCAACATCTAATTAAAAACATCTGCTACCCATTCTGAATTGATCTTTTGAAGGGTGATTTTCTAAATAAATCTGCTGCACTAATGCTTTGGGAAACTGGAGGTTTGGAAAGTAGTCAGGATTCCGGCTTGAAAAAATGAAGAGTGAAATACCCAGAATGTGAGATGCAGGCTTCAGCATGTCTCCTGTCCTCCCTCACAGTGACTGAAAGGGTCTTCAGCAGACCTATATCCCACCAGTCTAAAAACATGCTACACAGAAGTATCTTAGTTTTGTTGTTGTCATTGGGAGGGGATAATCTGGTAAAAAATAATTAATAAAAATATCTGCAGCTTATCCTAGCGGAAAGATCAAGTGCCACTTAGTTTTCCATCTTTATTTAAAGAGTTGAGGCAAAATAATAAGCCTTTTAATTTAAATACAAAATGGCACATCTGTGCTTGCTTGAAGGAAGAAGCAAGCTCTGGCACTGCTGTTTGAATTCATAATAATGCTTCACCTTACGTTAATGGCTCTCAGCCACTCATTGGGACCTCCTAAGCTACAGTTTGGCTGTTCTAGCCAGAAAAGATTATTTCCCCTGCGGAGCCTTAGATGTAAATTGGAGAGGAACTTAAAAGCTCTTTGAATGGCATTAGATCTGGAGAGGCATCTATGGTTCTTGCCAGGCATCATCAGCAAGGTGGGTAGAAACACCTCGTCATGGTTGTTTCATGTTGATTGGGGTTTTTTTCATTCAAGTTGAACAGAAGAAGCTGCCCCCAGTCCCACCTTCCCAGCCTAGAAGTGAGCAGCACAGTGAGTGAAACTTAATGTGTTTGCTACACTCTCTGCCAACTGGCAGCAGGTCCAGGAGAAGACTTATGAATTAGTGAAGTTTCTTCTGCCTTATCTCAGCTTTTTTGTACCTGGCATCTGGTGTCTCTGGTTTTGCATGTTACCGAAGCCGCAAGGCTAGTCTGGGATCATCATGAGCTGAACAGGCTGAGGAGTAGTCCTGGTTTGTTTACTCCCAGAAAAGTGACTCAATATTTTCTTCAAAAGTCAGTCAGTTAAAAGTTTGAGTTTCCCTCTTGGTTGGAAGTAGTGGTGCTACTTGGTGTATTTTATATGTATATGTGTGTGTGTTCAAATGACTGGGCAGATGTTGAGTCCCAGAGTACTGTGAGGTCCCATAGGACAGCAGCAAAAGCTTCATTTTCTTTATCGTCTTGTGGCAACAGCAAACCCAAGCCCTTGTTGTGAAGGGCATGGAGCTGTCAGAGGGATGTTTAGGTGCTATCTGCCCATCTCTGGGTCCACTGTTAAATGTTAACAACATCACTGAACAAGTCTATTGTCACCCTAAGTCTTCAATGATCTGAGAAAACAATTATGCAAAACCACCCAGTCTGTGTAATTCACAGTACTGAATAAATCCCCAGTGTGTTGTCAAGATTTTAGACCATTGTAAAGAATAGGTCCTACTTAATGTTGCTACTTTGAGTTACTCCAGTTGGGTATTTAGCTAGAAGATTGGAGGCAAAGTTTGAAACCAGTAAGATTTGGGTATGCATCCCACCTTTACCATGCACCCAGTCTCTGTGGTTGCATAGTCAGGTGGATTACTCTCTGCATACATAAACTTGGCAAGTACATGCCCTATTGCTGCAACTAAGCTAGTAAATCCTGGGACACTTGAAACACTAAAAATGCACATAGCAAACCCCCATCTCTCATAGCCGTGTGTAGCCTGCTGATGATGGTGGACTTAATTTCTAGACAAGATGACTGTGCAGGTTAATAGATTAAAAAGTGAAATAATCCGAAGATATTGCTATGAATTAGAGAGTATGCCTGGAAAATTCTAGTTTATTTTCCCCCAGTTAATCTTTACTAGAATGAACAGTTTTTCTGTGATTTACATTAAGTTATGCTTAGACCAAATATCTATGTTCTTTGTGTCATTAGCACAAGTGTGTTGCCCAAGAGTAAGTTACCTTAGCTGGAAGAGATTTGTAAGAGATGGGAGATAAAGAAGAAAGAATGCAAAAAAGACTTGAATAGCTGAATGAGGCAGGGAGAATAAAATGAAAGGGCCCTCAAAAAACTGCTTGCTTATATTTGGTAGTGTCCATTATCCAGGTACTTCACAAACAACACAAACAAAGAAAAGACCAGAAGACAATGCTGTCCATGTTCAGTCAACAAGAACATGCTTGCATGGATGAGTTGTTTGCAGGGAGCTGCAAAATGGTTTACTGATTCAAAATGGATTAAGTGGTTCAAATTACCAGGACTTATGAACCTTCCATGAAAAAATGAGGGATCCATTTAGACTGCTAGAGAAGAAGAGCCCTCCTTGCCCTGAGTCTTTAAATTTACTTTCAATCCATGTCCAGCCCTTTGGCAATATAAAACAAAGGAAACTAATGTGGGTGGTATAAAACTGTATGTATTCAAGGTTTCAGGTTATTAAGAGGTGCCTGTGTGAGTATGTCTGAGGTATCTTCTAAGAAGGCCTTGATCCCTTGGAAAGGGAAGAATCTCCTCATAGGCCACATCTTCAGTTTAGGTGGCACCATTCAGACACTCTGGGGTGTAAGAGGAACCAGAACAGCCTCAGCAGCTGTTCTGCATGGTTGTATGAGAAATCAGTTTGAACAACTATTTATACTTGGACGGGGGAAGGGCTGCAGAAAAATTAAATCAAATCCACTGATTTATTTTGTAATGTTGTGTTTTTGAGGGTTTTTTTCCGAGCTAGTATGAGACTGATCTTGATTCATCCAGAACCAGTTTAGCCACTAAGAGGTTGGGGTTTCCATTGCTTTTTTTTTAATTTCCTTTGAGTGCTTTTTTTGGACTGATTGTGAGGTTTATTCTTTCCATATTTCTGTCTACAGATACAGCTGCATAAAATGACATTATTATATTAAAATATTTACATATATGTTCTAACTTCATAAGCAGTTCAAGCTCTTCTTTCATAACTTCCACTTTAAGTAACCTCTAGGCACTGAGCAGTGCCTCCAAGCTATAGCTACCAAACTGGAAGAAATGTATTTGGCTTTACCTCTCATCTCTTATCAAAGCAGTAGGAATTTAAAGGCCATCTTATTACTGTTTTCAAGGTCCAGTAGACATGTAGCAAGAATAAAGATCATTTTTTAAAACAATCTAATTCTCCACCTGATTGCTCTTCGTGCTTGATTTGTGCACACAGCATAATAACGTTATTAAGGGTAATCAGTACTGCCATCGTTATTCAGGCAAAGAAAGGCTACTGCACTATTGAACAGCTCTTCACATCTGAATCATGTGAATTAATGTAGCCTATATAGCAACCCTGTAGTTTTAGACACACTGGGGAAAAGCCCAGGCCAAAGCTGCTAGGATCTGACAAAACACACAATTAATTATAAAGGATGTTAGAACATACAGCCCTGGGCAACATCTTGGTGAGAAACCAGTGGCTTGTGTCAGGATCTAATTTTCAGATAGTTGGTACTGTATGTGTCTGATATATGCCAATATAGGTATTGATTGAACATGTAAAAGTGAGATAGCAAAGTAAATCTCTTAGGAATGAAGGAGCATGTGGAAAAGTCATAAGTAATGACATTTACTTCTTATGGTGCTTTCTGTCTAATTGAGAACACTAGAACACAGCACAGAGACAATGAAGGAAAATGTCAGGTCAAAAACGCCCATTTTTAATGTGATTTTTTTGACAGTAATTTTATTTTTAAAGTTGTCCCAGTATTCTTATAATATTTAATTTCAGAAACAAATCCAGAAAATGTTAAGAAAAAATCTTATTTTCCTGTTCCTCTGAAGATTTCAAATTGTTCAGTATTTTGATCAATTTTATTGCTTCAATTTTTTTAGTCCAAAAAAACCAATGGAATTGAAAATCCATTTTTTGTTTTAAAAAGATTTTGTTAAAAAGGAAACATAATTACTACTCATATTGTATATCATTTGGGAAGCAGAAAATAGTAAACTAAATAGAAATATGATTTGTCCAAATACAGGTTTTTCATCTGTCCTGTTTGGTTGTATGATGCAAGCTGTGATGGTGCAGTAAACCTTGTGTCTAGATAATGATCCTCAGTCTTATTTACTGGTATTCTCAAAGCAATGGAGACTAAGGGTGGTATTCAGGCCTCTTTACTACTAGTGTTTGATATGGCAAAGACATTTTGGAACTGTTGAATTTGATGGTTCTGAAATTTGTTTTAAGGCAAAAAAGATTTCATGCAGTCATAATTGTAAGACAAGGTTTAAATTAATGCAAAATGTGTGAGAGAACATATTGCTAAGAGCAGACTCATTCTGTAAGGTAATGCACTCATCCATTTACTTTAAACTGAAGTGTGATAGGCAGATAGTCAAGAGAGTCTGCTTTTCCCATCATCACAGGTTTCTGTTTTAAGCAACATTTTTCTGATCTTGAGTTTTGAAGTTTTCTCTGGCTCTGAAGGGCTGTTACAGCCCAACTCACTCATACATTCTCCTTTCTTGTTGAGATTTTCCTGTTGCTCACTTTGCTTTAGATACTTCAATTTAATACACTGTTAATAAAAGTGGAGATTTCTCCTGTAACCTTTCCCATCTGAAGATATTCAGGTTCTTGATAGTATTCATGCTATACCATACTGTAACAGGGAATTACTCTGTAAGTCTCACCTCCAAAGCCCACTGAACTCAGTAGGGATGTTTCTATTGCCTTTGTTATGCTTAGGATGAGTAATAGTGACTGCTGAGTACCTTGAACATGTAGTAATGGATCTGACTTCATGGCAGCCCTGGGAGATGGATATTGCTACCTCTGTTACTGATAAGGAAACAGGAGTCTAGAGAGCTTATGTGAATTGCCTGTAATCATGAAACAACCCTGTGGAAACATTGAGAAGCAAAATACTTGATTCCAGTCCTGTCTTATCTGGAAGGCCAGTCTACCCCATTGGCATCACATTGGCAACTATTAACTTGTTCCCACATCTTCACAATAACAGCCCCTGTGACTTCTGCCGGTGTATCTGTACTCGGCTTTGCAATGATCCTGCCTTGCCCGTACTGCCTATCCATCAGATACCAAGGATCTATCTGGAGAAGCAGCTGCCTACCTGAGTGCCTTGGGACCTTTCAACCCTCCCTGATCTCCCAGGTGTGGTGGTATGGAGGCGGTCCAAGAAAAGGGGCTTCCTGAGCTGTGGGGTCAAACTGTATCTGTTTGAGCTGATGTGGTGAACCCTGCAGTAGTTGCTCTGCAGGGTTAACTGTACACGGCAGAGGGCGTTAGCGTTGCTGGTACCACAAAGTTTATCTGAGGTTCAGATACTATAGTTGGTTGATTGTTCATAAATACAGTATGTCTCTAGTGTAAATTGTAAGATCAGACAAAAGTGCATCTGCCCAGGAAGGAACAGGCAAGTACTTTGGGTCCGTGTGAAAGAAGGTTTGGTAAGAGTTATCAGGCTGATGTAATGTTTATTTACTGCAGATAAACATGGTCAGACCATGCATTTGCTTCCAGAACAATGTAGAAACTCTCTCTGAAGTGTCAGGGCACAGCTGACAGACTGCTACACGGTGAGTGTATTTTCTGTGTGCTAGAAATCCTGCCTTGTAAGTCTAGTCCTCTTTATATGGGCTGCTTGTGTGTGAGCATTGCAGTTAAGTAAAGAGCAGTTAATGCACTGGTTCCAGCACCTGCAGTGCTAGAATAGATTTTTAAAAAATGCATGAAGATTAAATGACTGAAAAAAAGTACTCTTCCACTACACTGTTCTTAACAAGCTGCTGTATCCCTGCATGAAACAAAAATCAATATATCCATCAGAGACACAATCTTAATAGTGCTATTAAAAGAAGGAGGAGGAAAAAGAATCCTGAATTTCTTACATTTTGCAATTACTCAATAAGACACTTAATCAAGGAAGTGTCTCCACAAGCAGAAAGGCTGCACAGTGTTACTTCAGTCTGTGTGTGTCATGTTTGCTGCTCAGTTATGTTTGACAATTTAGGTCAATAAAGTTGGCAGACCTCTCTGGATCTTCATTCAGCTGCTGTGTCCACAATCATTCCTCCTCTGAGCTCAGATGGTGGGGCTACCCCTGGGGCCTCAGCTTGGATACTTCTGCTGGGCTGCCTCTTCTGGAACCAGTGTGTGAAGGGGTTTAAATTTCCTCTTCTCAGGTAATGAGCTGGGGCTCCCTGTCGTTTCCCTCTAGACTCTTCAGATTATGGGTTTCTCTCAAAGCTGGCTCTCTGACCTGAGACTTGGATCATACAGGTCAAGCCCAGATTTCTGACAAGTCTGCAAGTTTCACTCCCTGGTAAGTGCTGCAAAGGACTTAACTGTTCTCTGTATATTGTTGTCAGGTAGGATTATGCAGGCTCCCCAGGGAGTCAGTTGTGTTTAATGCCTGCAATTTGGCTCTGCTCCTCCTGGGGAATGAGGTGACCGTTCATGTGTATATATCTAGAAACAGGATTGCACTAACACCAAGCATGAACCAAAACAAGGTCTCCAAAGTACTATGTATAGTGTAAGCATGGTGAGAAACACCTTATTCCTGCAGTGGTTACAGCCTGTGTAGCAAGAGAACAAATGGTGGGGGAGGAAGGATGCAGGTACTAAAAATGACTTGATTTCACACAGAAGGTCTCTCTCTGTCACAGCACAAATTTTCAAGGTCAGAGTCTAGTGGGTTAGTTTCAAGACTACAATGGTTCCCACTGAATTTTTTTGGAAGGAAAAGGAAGTTTTCCTAGAGCAGCCTGAGCTCAATTGCTCTTTGGGGAAGCCATTGTTTCAGCCCATGGTTGTCTTCATTTTTCCCTCTCATCAAGCATAGTATCATCTCTCTACTTTCTCCTTTCTCCTTGCCAAAACCCCTGTCATTATCACCTTAGTCTACCAAAGTGGTAATGTCCAGACAGTTGCTCCCAAGCCCTGGGAAATGGCTTCCAAGCTCTCTCTGCACTGTTTTGCTTGCCAGAGCACAGTTTAGCATCCTTTTTAGTATTTCTACACAAAGTAGAGGGGTTAAAGAAGGGTGGAGGTGGATGGGTCCATCGAAGTTCAAAAAGAATGAGCTGAAATATGAACATAATAGGAAACAGTAGTTTTAGAGACAAACATGAGGTAGTGTGCTAGGAGGCTGAATTGATGTGCCCAATGGGAACAATCTGAACTTATTTGTTCAAGTTCAAACTATTCTATTTGGACATCAGCTGTCTGCAATGGCAAGCACACTGACTGATTATCTGGTATAAATCTGCATAATTTGTCATTATACATAATGTAGTTAATTTACTTCAGGCTAAAACTTTCAATCTATTCACATTAACACATTTTACAAAGAACAGGAGAAGGGCACTTTCATGATGTGTGCACATCCCTTCCATGGTTCTGGGTTCCTGTGCCGCTGGGTGGCAACTCAGCTGGCAGAGTATCCTGGGAATGTGGAGAACTATTTAACATACACCCACAACATCTGCTGCTGCTTTGGGTTTCCCAGGTAGAATTTTGCTATGGCATGCAGTCTTTTAAATTCTGAGTCATGTGTGAATGCTCACAGAATTTTAGCAAGAGAATTAGCAGAGCTAGGGTTGTCTCCATCAACAGTATTGCTTTGTAGCTCTCATCTGTATATGAGCTACTTCCAAATTTATTATCAACTCCTCTTCGAGCATTACATCAGTAGTAGTTATAAAATTACATCAGTAGTAGTTTTAGAGGCACTGGCTTCTACTGTTTTTATGGCTGTTTGGGTTCATTTTGTCTGGTGGCTTGGTCTCATTCATCTCGCTGTGAAAAACCTTTTATTACTATTTCAAATTAAGCTACTTGTTTGTGGATAGAGCTATCTTCCTGTTCCATTTTGAAAAGTGAATTCATATTTCACTCTTTCTGGGATGAAGATAAGGTGTCGGCGCTCTCAGATTTAACATCAACTGGCTGACCCCAGGCTAAGTGGAACATAGAGACTCCCCTAAGTGTGCTAGCTAATGATACCCCAGAGGAAGATGAAGATGGAGATGAATACGGATGAAGGCTCCTTGCAAATACACTGATCTCTTTTCATAGCATTCATCATAAGGTATTGATACCTCTTCTCGTGATAGACTCAGCCTTCAGATCACAGTAACAGTGAAAGCAATGGAAAATATATTTTCTGGATATAGTGTGAGATTGATATCTTTTGCCCAGCTTTGTTTTCTGGACTGTTCTGGTGGTGAGATACTGGGTAAATATCTCCATCTTAAGATTATTCAGTGTTTGGATCAGTTTTATGGAAGCTGTGACTTGACTGCATTTTTGCTAATTTCTCCATTTCTGTGATAATTTTGTGTATACTCTTCTAATAATCTCATGTATCTGACAAATATTTTAGATTTTAATTTCAAATTGAATCTCTACACATACTTATTTATGATTACTCAGTCTTATGAAGATGTGAGTGAGAAAAATGCTTTCATATCTGTTAGCAAGAATAGAAAATACATTATAATAGTTATGGATTAGGACTAAAATAAGTAAGGTGTTCATGACAAGAGCAGAGATAAAAAAATTCATTTGCCTGCCCACAGACATTTTTCTGCTCTTCTGGTTGTCTCCGTTTAAGGCTCAGGGCAAACCCAAATGAATCAAGGAATAGGAATTTCTCTCTAGTGTCCCCCACTCTCCCAGATAAGGATGAAAAAAAAGGCTGGAAAGGAGAGGGAACAATACTGATCTCTGACCCCTCAGTGTCCTACAGCCACCACCTGTCCTTCCCTTTTAGGCTGTTAACCCTTAAACCTTAACACTGGTAGGAATAAACAAAGACTTCTCCAGCAGGGTTTTTTGAAGAAGGGAGGAGAAAAACAGGAAACAATTTTTATTATTTTTTTTTTAAAAGGGCAGTAAAAGGACCATGGGAACATACATACATGCATACATTTTATATATATATATACACGTGTGTATATACAGACTCCCGTATACAGTGAACACCAATGAAAGAGCCACTTATTTGTGATTAAAGGTTTGCCTAAGCGTAAGGAATTTCAAACTCATGATTCTTGCTCTGCTTCATACTAGTCTTTAGATGTTTTCGATAAGCTGGCATGAGTCTGTTTTTCAAGAAGTTTAATATTGGATCTGGAGGTGTGGGGAGGAAAAAACCAAACCAAACCAAAATTTAATAAAATTTACATTTTGACTATCTAATTCTGGGGAGGGGAAGATCATTTCTGGAAAAAGTATTCAAACCTACTATAGTTTCAACAGCTCTTATCAGCTTTTCTCTCAAACTCCAGTATGTGGTTGATATTCTTCCACAGTATAAACCAATTGGGATTTTTATTTTAAATACCTTTCAGATGTGGTTTTGTTTCTGACCTATGATCCTCAGTATTTCCCATAGATGACACTTTAAAATTCAGGACACTTATCAATTCTGATACTGCTATAATGCTGACAACACATAGGGTCCAAAAACAGTAAGGTATGGTCATATTTTTTATTGCTGAGAATGTGCTGCACTTTGTTATCCATATCAATGAGATATGTGCTAAAAGAAAGTAGAAGTTAAACAAAATATCTAGTCCTTATTTTAAATCTGTCACTAAAGTTCCAATATAAGGACCAGCCATTAACAGATCCATGTTTAATCTAGAGGACTTTATAGGACAGAAGCCAAGTTCTAGCTTCAGTGTGAAGGAAATGTTATTAGTTATAATTAAGATATTGACAACCACCGTGATGGAAGTTTCATGTAGCCTGATTTTTCAGGTTCAGAAAAACTAACTTGGCAGCTGAATTAGATTTTCCTTAAACAGTAGCCAGGTAGAACAGAAAACTGTAGAAAGAGGTAAAAAGGCTTGAAAAGCAGCCTACACCATAGGCAGGACCACTGATTTAACATACCAAACTAAAAATGGTTAAGACTGGAAATGGAAAGACTGTGCCATGATAAGCCATCCATCCTGTAAGATGTATTTTCTTTCCTCTAGAACCATGGTTTAGTTTTCATTTTAGTAGTGTTTGCCTTTTTGTTTTTTTGGCATTATTGCTTTGTGTAGGCTGTTGGCCCACGGGGATGAGGTAGGGCTTGAGAGATATTGGTTGCATTCCTGGCTTGCTTTGAACTTTCAGAGTGACCTTTAGCATATGATTTTGTATCTCCAGATCCAGAATGCAATCAAAATGAAATCTCTCTACCTCATCAGGATGTTATGAGGCTAAAATACATCTAATAACTTTGAGATGCTCAGATTTTTGGGTGGTGATAGCCATGTCAGTGGCTATTAGAGAGAACAAGACAAATCTCAGCTATCTCAGTTCATCCCTCCAGAAATTTAATTCAGCTGGCTGAACGTCAGAGTTTTGTTACATCATGATGCAATAAGGTAATAGTAGACCACTTGCACTTTTTTCCTTATGGATGTTCCTACTTGATAAATTCACCTGCTATTCATGACTGTTTTATCAATCAGTTTTAACAACTACTACAATAGTCACCTTATTTCAATGAGTGCAAAAATAAAACAGACCTCTCTAACCTTTTTACTGTACCTTCTTGGAGAAGGAGGGGAAATTTTCATTTTTATATCCTTCTCTTGCAACCGTTTGATTTGAGATCAAGATTATTCGTTAGATATAACCTGGCTTGTACTATCAAATATCTCTGGTCTAGGATTAAATCCAACAAAGTCACATAATAAGAGGGGGAAAAAAAAAACCCAAACCCTTAAATAATTAAAACTCATTAGTCTACTAATCCTTCTATTCTCCTAGGCTCCCTGGAGGTGTATTAGGAGGTAATTGAAAACACTTTAATACACTGAAAAGACATTTGAGACTAATGTAGTCAGCCCTTGGTAACTCTCTACTTCTTTGCTGACTGTTTAGTAATAAGGAAGAAGAGCTCACTTAGAGGGAAAAAAAAGAAACAAAAAAAAACCCCCAAAAACCAACAAAATTCCCCGGCATACTAAAACAAAACAAAATCACCTAGCGATAATAATGTGCATTTAGTGTAAATAAGTACTAAAAAGACTTGACAGTGTTATCCTCATTATAATGAGAATTTACCAAGCATTCAGAAGAGATCAGGTAGGGTAGGAGAAGGTGGTACCTGTTGCTTAATGCAGGGCACTGACAGAAGATGCCCCAGGGATCTGGTCTCTAGCTCTGTTGTCCTGTGTGTTACCTCTGGGAGCCTATGCCTAATTTACCTTGTGTGGAAAGTGCTGTCACTACCTCTTTATCTCATGAAGCTTAAAATAATTACTGCTTTTAAACAACTCAGATCCTCGGATGAAGTTGCTGTAGAAGTTGAATGTGTTATTATTGCTCCAAAATCATGCAGCACGTCAGGTTTTTAGGTGTTGGTTCTGATACTTGACACTTGGCAGGCTGTGTTTGGCCTTTAAGGCATTATTGGACACTAGTGTGTGAGAACTGAGATTTTTCTGGTTGCAGTCAATTTTTGATTCGAAAAGACAGCTTCATCCTACCTATAAATTCATTCCCATGGTTGTGGTGCCTCGGCCAGTTCCACGAAGTATGGTCCAAGGCATTTGAACTGCTTCTTGTTTTGAAAGCCAATAAAACTTTCCTAATTTTTTGTAAAATTCTGAGTCCAGGCACTGGACAGAAAAAGGAGTGAGTGGTGGATTAGAGGAGCTTATCCTCTAGAGAATATGATTTTAAACCTTGCCTTGGAGAGTCACACTGAAACACTTTTTGTGGAAAGACTGACTGGTGACTTATGCAAAAAGGAGTGTGGTGGCTTTGCCTCAGTCCTGGGACGTTGGCACGCCTGGGGTCTGTGGGCTGTCTTAACAAACCTGCAACAACTAGAAGAATTTTCAGGTGCAGATCTCCCTTCTTATCCCAAAATAGCCAGCTAGTCCAGCAGGCCAGCAAAAAGTAGGGAGTAATTTATCTCCTTATACATCCCTGTGTCATCATCACTAACTAACTCCGATGTTTTTAAAACTCTGCCACTTAGTGTTGCATAAGTGACAAGCCTGGAGATTTATTTATGCTGTGTCCTTCTTGTGTCTCTTGTTATATAAGAATGTTACTATATGAAAATATTGATATATATTGAAGCAGGATTATTGTAAGCACTTACAATGGCTGGACATATCCCTTGCAATTAAGGGAAGCTTCCAAAACATGACTTACATTTTCGGGAAAAGCTAGGTTCCTTAGGGTGCAGATATACAGGGGGAAGAGAAGTTCCCTTGTTCAAATACTCTTAGAGACTGGAGTGATTCCCAGTTCAAGTTGGAGCTGTGCCAGTTCACTGCCCCTGTATTCCACTGCAGAAGCTTAGAACTATGGAGCAGACAACCCACCCCAGCCGTCACTGCTTTTCTGCCTCCATCCAGCTCTGTCACCACTGATTCCCACTCAGATTACTCCTACTTTACCCATATTGTGCCTTATAACAAGGGAAGGAAAATGCAAACCTGGCAGACTTGGTTCTGCCTTGGCCTTTGCACTGCAAAGAGAGGACTTGTACCCGCCTGTGTCACCTAGATAGGCACAAATGCCTATGGAGAAATGTAAACAAGATTTACATGTATCTTCTCAATGACCAGAAAACAGGACTCAATAGTTGATTTCCATTCACTTTCTTTGATGAATTTCTTTTCATCGTCACAGTCATTAGACTGCTTACCTGAAACTCTTTGGTGCACTTAGAACTTCATCCATGCCACTTTCCACTGCAAGGAAGAGTACACAGCATAGGCCCCCAGCGTGTCACACCTGCAGCCAGTTCTGCGTAACATCTTGGAGGCAATCACAGCAATTTCTTCTGCTGAAAAGTATTTAAATACTATTTATTTTGAAATGTAATTTAGTAGCTATTAGATAGGAAAGATGTCTTTGCAATTCATTTGCTCTCTCTAAGCTCTCCATCTCCTACTAAAATTACCCAAAATAACAATTAAAGAACTCTCATCTTATAAGTGCAGACTCTCATATAATATAATACTTTCATGCCTGCTTTGATTTCAATGATGTTAACAAGTTTTATGTCACATGAGGACCTACTCTCCACATTGTAATGCTGATGAAGGCTGATCATATTTCTCTACTGTAATTTCAACAACTGTAAAAAAGAAGGTAATAATAATAGTAATAATAGTAATAGTAGTAGTAGTAGTAGTAGTAATAATAATAATAATAATTAATAATAATAATAATAATAATATTGACTTGTGTACCTTAGGGAGATTTTGAGGGGATCAGTAGTGTTTGTAAAGTGCTCTGAAAATGATGCTCTAAGGGCTACTAGGAAGCTGCCTTCCTGACAGCTTGAGGTATTTTCAGACAGTAGCAATGCAGCTGTGTTAAGCCATTGAGCAAGCAACCCCATGTAAAACATCTAAATAATAGAATTTACCAAAAATAACTTCAAAAGCCCTTCTCCTTTTTGTGATGCACTGAAAAGCAGAGATCCATTTTAGGTGTTTAAATACATAATTCATTGGTCTGGACTTCCAGCTGGAATTTACTGGTGACGAGCAGAGAGATATCTGCCCCACTGCTGTATCAAAGCTGAGTACTGTTGTTATGCACAGTAATAGTGGTGCTGAGACCCTGGCAGGTAATTATCTTCAGAAAGCAATGAGCCTAATTCATCTCTTACCTCTGTGTAAATCTATAGTAACATTATGAAAATGAAGAAAGATTGTCTGCTTTGCATCAGTGTGACTGAGATATGACCCAAATTCTTAAATAAGCTTTGCAGAGATTAAGTAGTAATTTAAGTATTCAGGTTCACAGCTAGTAAGGAACAGCCCTGCAATGACAGGGAGAATGGCAGCAAGGTGAAAATTCATGGCATTTGAGCGCTGTACCAGACAACTGAGCTTGCAGTTACCAGGAAAGAGCTACCCTATGGAATTGTCCAGCAACCTCAAAATTCCTCTGTCCGTGTAGTCAAGACACTTTACAATTTCAAAATTTGCATGTAGTTCCCATCAAAGAAAAAAAAAATTCTACCTCATTTATTTTAAGCATAGCTGTCAACTTGAAGATTACACACAGTTGCTCAGGACTGAGTTAAAAGAAATGTTGCTTCACTTTTACTGCTTTTAAATTTTTTATAAATCTAAAATACAGTTAAATTGTAGATGCAATGTTATTCTGAATTTAAAAATGCAGTAGAAAATTAAAAATAGAGATGAGACAAATTTATTACAATTTTTATTCTAGCTACTCTGCACTGAAGCATCAGGTAAAATAGCATGACTATATGAAACAGCACATTGTTGAAAAATACACTATTTGAGAACATTCTCCCCCAACTTCTGGCTAAAAACCAATTAGCTCAGATCTACTCTAGGAATTTTACAACCTCAGCTGCTCTAATTTCTACTTGGGCTAGACAGCCCAGGAAGAGTGCTGTAGTTGGCTGATGCCAGTTCCTTGGTGTCTCATCTCTTCCTCACACTAAGCTGGCATTTGATGCTGAGGAAAGAAAAAGCCCATGTATATAAATATATATAAAACCTTTTGCCATGAATTACTGTGGTTTTTTTCACCTCTTCATTGATTTGGTTAGATGTACTCCAGAGATGACTGTCAAACTCTTAAAGTTTCTATCTATTTCTATCATGGAGAATGGTGCTGCTCATAGCAGTTCTGTCACAGAAAGAAGCTGGCTGGAAGCCACTGTTTCATAGGCCTTGCACTTTTAGAGATGTGAGCTGTTCTGTAGGGGATACAGCACAGTGTAGGTGGTCTCTGATAATGGACATTTTGGCAAGCTGCATGAGGTACTTTACTAATTCAGTTAGGAATTCTTGCTTTAATAATATAGTCTTCTTTTACAACACCTGTGCTGCAGGATGCTCACAAAGCTACCATGCAAAAATGTTAGCTAGTGCAGGAAATAGCTGTAACTTTCTGCTCAGTTTCATGTCCCATGGTAAGCATACTATAAGTCATGTTCATATATTGCATTATCTCCCAACCAGTTTCTGAATGTGCTTCTGGGACCTGACTACTATCTGTGAGAAGCCGAGACCTGGCTGCCTTGGAAGTGACTGTTTTTAACCTCATCAGTATAGTTGTGCAGGATGGGTTTTTTTTGCCTTGTTCAGGACTTAAAATTCTAAGTACCTTGGAACAACAGCTTTTTTCTGTCAATAGACCATGTTACTTTGGGTTACTGCTCAAGGAGAACCTTGTCTCTTGCCTCCAGGACTTGTCTCTTGGAAATATTGGTATTTGGCTGTCCAGGCATATTGTAAAACTCTGCAAGGATTTTTGTGAGATTGAATGACAAGATCAGAAAATGGTATTTTTGTCTCTTGAATTATATATTTTAAAAGGGAAGTTCTAGTTGTCTGGAAGTTTACATCACAATATATGACCAAGTAGGCAAATTAAGATAGAACTGGATAAAAGGTATGTATGAACAAGTTTATCAGTGTAACTTGTGTGCATTCAGTGTTTCTTAAACTTTGATGATTTCTGTAATGTTCAAATATATGTTCAAATTGAATGCAATAGAGGCAATCATTAAAAGATATTATGATGACCTTTATGGTGTAAAAAAACTTTTAGGTTGTGATTATTGGTCTAGTAAATACAGCTTTTCTGAAGACTGATTTCTGTCTTCAAAATCTTAATACAGTTAGTTTTTCTTTGCCAAATAAATATAATTAGAACTTTGTTTTGGTTTAGGTTTTAGAGGATCCACTATTGACATTAATATACTTAATTTTTTCCTTTCAATAGAGGGATTGCATGTGCTGCTTAAGATTTCTTTGTGATGTTTGAAATGAAAAAAAAGGTTGATGTTATTGCAGTAGTATTGTGTATATTTCAAGTCTAAAGATAAACAAGGCACACACCAGTGTTGTCATTGTATTTTAGAATCAGATCATGCAACTTTTCTATCCTATCATACTGAGATATGTACTTCAGGAAACAATTGTGGAAGGGACCAGATGAGCCTTACTAACAGGTTTTATAGAGTAATGATTTAAATACAGACCATCCCAATTAATCCCTTCTGTATGGAGGCACAGTTCCAGAAAAATAATACCCTTGTCTACCCCTCTATCGTTTATTTATCTCCTGGTTTCAAGCTTGTAAGAAGTGATAACCTTTGTAAAATGTGGGATAACAGTGGTAAATAGAAGTTTTCATTTGATATATAGAAAATCTGGAATTACGATGTGTTACAGCTAAGATTGTCTGCAAACTAAGAACAAAATTCTACCTTCACACTTACTGTCCATTTCCTTACTGTTTCTCATACACATGTGTAGATGAATATGATGGCAGTGTATTCTTCAAGAATATCTGCCTTTCTTGGGATGTTATGCCAGATTCTATTAGGCACTACGGGTGAAATGTCCCATTGAATTCACTGACAGAGCTATTTTTGGTCTTGGTGGCATTCATCCGTCAGCAGGATGGATCCTATTTCTGTCATCTTATTTTGATATTGTGGGATAAAAGCTTGGGCATTAATACTTAATACTAGTAGTACTTGCTAGGGTGTACAGAGATTTTAGACATTATAGAAGAGGCTGATGACATGCAGTATCCAAGCTCAGAGCTGCGAATGAAGTATCAGTACACAACAAATACTATCATAATACTTATATCCCTTGTGTCCCTTAACTTTGTATTATGTGTTGGTTCTAACTTTGCATTGCAAAAGAGTATGTCTATGGGGACCTTGTTTATGTAGTTGTTTATACATTTGTCTTTCAAGTGCCATGCACAGATAGATGAAAGTGAAGGCAACTTGGTTTTGTTAACATTCCCTTCCTGTGTTTAATGTACTGTAAAACCCCAGTGGCCCATTTCCATTCATGACTCTGTCTAAGTGTCTACATTGATGAAAAATTTGGTTCAATAGGACTGGTTTAGTGGATTGAAAGAGCTGATGCTGAAGACCTTGCATTTAAATATCGTGAAGTTTAGAGGATGCAGGTCAGGCTAAAAGTAGTCTGGCACACTGGACTAAACATCCTCACTGTGTCAAGGGTTTAGAGCTGTTTGGATTCACTCTGTGTCCCTATCTGATTCAGAGTGCATCTGGCATAGGTCTGAAACAGATCTTCTGGTTCAGTTTCTTTTGAAAGAACCTAGTTTGTTTGCACCAAGTAAGCTCTGTAAAGGCAATTTGTGTCTGGTGAATGGGTACGCTGAGGAGAGTCACCAAAACGCCCTGAACCATAATGCTAATATTAATGTAGGTACAGCTTGTGATTGCTTTGCTTGCCTACATGGAATCTAAACTGACAGTAGGAAATGCTAACTGCACACTAGTTTGAGCCTTTTAATTAATTCTCTGTAGAAGCCAAAGAGCCAGAGGGATACTTGTGATAATAACTGCTCATAACAGCTAAGGTGGGTCTGATCTCTACTGATAATACAGAGGGAAATAGCTATATTAGTTTTTACAAGTTCAGTGAGCCATTCAGTCTGCTGTTCAGCTGTGTTCCCAATAAAATAATAATTACGAAATAAAAGTAAGTTGTTGCTACAGGTTTAATTAAAGTTCTGAGCTAATTTCACTGTGCAGCTTTGGGTCCCGGTAACAACAGATCTAGAGCCTAATTACTGTCATAGCAGGTGGCCTGCTTTACATCTAATTGCTTCCCTTGAGTCTGACAGGAGCCTGATCTGGAAAGTCAGTTCTGTTTCCATTAGAATATGATTTTATTATAGATAAGGAAAAAAGGATAGAATAAAGACTCCTTCCCTACAAGTGACATGCTTACCCAGCTCTTGTGCCTTGATCATGCTCTGAAGCTCCCTACTGGAGTTTTGAATGAAGATGTTAAAAAACCCCATGACTTCATATATTGATGTCTTTTTAAACTCATGTGTTTCCAACTTGTACACAAGGTTTATTGGAAGAGGTCCTGAGTAGATCAAAAAGAGGTACTAATGGTGAGTACTGTATAAATTAAGACAGTAGAAAGAGAGAGGATAGGGGCTGTTAAGATTAATGCTGGTTTAAAAATACCTGTTCATATTTGCTAACTAGGACGGAACTCTGGTTTATGACTGAAGACATAAAATGAAGGCTTTCAGAAAGACACAAATTAGGTTCTGCATCTTCTGGTTCCACTTTCTTCTGGTAAACAAGCAGAATGGAGTTGTTTCCTGCTTTAACATGTGGAAAGCTTTATCAACTTATGCATCCATCGGGGGCTGCAGAGTTATTATGAAAAAGGGTCTGGACCTGTGGGAAAGGGTGTTAAAGT
This sequence comes from Mesitornis unicolor, assembly GCF_000695765.1. Lineage (NCBI taxonomy): Eukaryota > Metazoa > Chordata > Aves > Mesitornithiformes > Mesitornithidae > Mesitornis > Mesitornis unicolor. The sequence continues at coordinate 12,298 of NW_010185823.1, read as the reverse complement.
AGAGGAGAAAGCTTTAACACTGATCAGTAGTACTTGGAAGCATAGGGATTTGTAAGTGCTGAAGGCAATCGCTTATTTTCCCCATCATCTAGGATGCTGTGCTTGTACAAAGAATGTTTATTTAGTTGTTGAGTGTAAGAGTGCCAGGAATGATGCATAGTAGGGCTGCACACAAAACACATTTGTATCAAAATAAAAATTTCCATTTTTATAAAGGGCTTTGGATCAAGTCTAAGCTTACTGTTATTAGACTTGCACCATAAGCTTTTGCAATAATTGATTAATTATTAGACTTCAGAAATAGATACATTGTGTGGAAAAACTAAAAAGAAAAAAAAAGTAAATATCCCAACATCAGTGACATCTGTTAGTATTTTTGTGGTGGAAAACCTGGAAAAATAACCTTTTCTCCTCTCCTCTTTTTACTATTAGCTGAATTTGATCTTCATAAACTACTCAATGTTCTGCTTAAGGCAAATACAATCATGAATGAGTTTACAATGAATTTAAGCAAAGAACCTGATATTCATCTAGAATGAATACTTAAAAGGGTAGATTTATAGGGGTGTATTTTGAAAGAGGGATTGAAAAAAAGACTGAAAAGTCAACTCTTATCTTATAGCTGTCATCAAAATGTGAATATTTAATCTGTTTTTTCATTGTAGCCAACTAGTAAACAATTCTTTCTTGAGATACAAAGTCTAAGGGCAGACCATGTTTATACCACTTGAAAATCAATAGCGATACATTAAGTTCCTGTTAGGCTATCTGAATACAACTATCTTTGAAATAAACTTCCCTCTCTTCTTCCCAACCACAGGTTTTCAGAACACATTCAAGCTTTAAAACTTTCTATTTTAGCTTAGAGGAAGAAGACAGCACATATGCTAAAAATGTAGAGGGGAAAAATAGCTGAATAATTAGACAAAGAAAAGCTCTTCTTAGCACTTCCCAAATTTGTTGTTCAGAAGAGAGAAAAAAATAACAGCATAGCATTGCATAGGAACACGTGTGTATATAGAATGTGCTCTTGCGGAGGTGAAAAAGCTTGGGTTTGCTGGAACAAACCCAGTTTGAATCACGCTGTCACAGGGGAGCACCTGATGAGCAAGCTGCTTCCTAGGGCTGGGATCCAAGGCTGTACCACCACTTCAGCCAGGGAGCAGGACAGCTGGGAGGATGCAACTGGTGGCAGCCACAGCCATGCACATCCCTGAGACAAGACTGAGACTAGGCTGGGACATCAGCCCACGGCTTGGGGTCAGGCTCTGGATCAATGAGGCTGTGGCTGGACAGCGCAGGGACAGCCCTGTCCCAGGAGAAGGGGCAGTCCCCACTGAGCCCCACCAGCAGTACTGTCTGAAGGAACTCCCCCCAAGGCCACCAAGCAACATCAGCTCAGTGTTGGCTCTGAGCCCAGGTAGACAAAGCCCAAGGATGGAGGATGTGCTTAGGGCTCTGACACATCTTAGCAGTGATACATTCTCCATTCATGCTTACTGAGTTTCAGAGTAGCCTACTTCGTGCCGGGGGACAAGTTTTTTCTATTATTTTGCTGAGTTTGTAGAAAAGAAAGCTCAGCAGCCTGTAAAGCAAGTTAAAAAAAATAAAATAAAATTAAGACTAAGGAAAGATTCTTAAGGGCAAAAGATACGGGTAGGATGAACAAAACATTTTATCCTAGTGTTTAGTACAAAGCAGACACAGTTGCAAATTTAGAAAATGTTCATTCATATCTGTGCTGTCATGGTGAGCCTCTGGCTATTAGGTCAGGTTATATGCTAAAACAATACATCTTCAGCATTGAGGTCAGTTGCAGAAAACAGCTCTTTTTTGGTCACAGAATCACAGAATCACAGAACGTTAGGGATTGGAAGGGACCTCAAAAGATCATCTAGTCCAATCCCCCTGCCGGAGCAGGAACACCTAGATGAGGTTGCACAGGAAGGCGTCCAGGCGGGTTTTGAATGTCTCCAGAGAAGGAGACTCCACAAGCTCTCTGGGCAGCCTGTTCCAGTGCTCTGTCACCCTCACTGAGAAGAAGTTTCTTCTCAAATTTAAGTGGAACCTCCTGTGTTCCAGCTTGTGTCCGTTACCCCTTGTCTTCTCATTCATTGTCACAGAGAAGAGCCTGGCTCCATCCTCGTGACACTCACCCTTTAAATATTTATAAACATGAATGAGGTCTCCCCTCAGTCTTCTCTTCTGCAAACTAAAGAGACCCAGCTCTCTCAGCCTTTCCACATAAGGGAGATGCTCCACTCCCTTAATCATCTTTGTAGCCCTACGCTGGACTCTCTCCAGCAGTTCCCTGTCCTTCTTGAACTGAGGGGCCCAGAACTGGATGCAATATTTCAGATGCGATCTGATGGTCCTAGAGGTGAAGTCAACTCCTTCTGCTAGCCTCTTTTTTTGCAGTTAGACTTTTGAAAAACACACTCTTCTCAGTGCTGAGAAAGAGGGAAAAATAATCCCACAGATAACTGAACTAGCCTCACCACAGATGGACCTCCTAAAATAAGACTCGTTGATGTCTGGCTAAAAGTGCAGTGCTGGCTGTTCAGGTGAGTACAGCACAGGGTGCTAGGTAGAGCACCAGAAATATCAGTGTTCCCATTGTAGTTCTGAATTTTCTGGGAGCTGTT
>NW_010185823.1:4206-9622 GCF_000695765.1 Mesitornis unicolor | reverse complement strand
CAGGTCACGTGGCCACCTTCTGGTTCATTTTTTTATGTTGCTAGTATTGGGTGATAAGCCAGTTGATGCTTATACTGTTTGAAAAAAATAAAGTATTACTTTATTATCATTTCCTGGTGTTATAGACAATTCACTGAATCATTTTTCTGATAGGTTTTCCTTTGGTCCATCATATTTTCATTCCTTTATCTGATGAGAAATTAATTAAAATAAACAGATGCCTTTTGCTTGTATTTGTGTAATAAGCCTGAATTCATAAATATATTGCATCAGTAATGTTCCTCCTTACTAAATACTATAGCTGACTAGGCTAAAATGCTGAAAGAAATCACCATGCAAAGAGGAGTGCAGGTTAATATGCTCATTAACAGGCAATGAGTAGAAACACTACTTACTTGAAACGAAGACAGATCTCTGCCTGAGAACGAAGCTGAACACTTCCTTTCAGATGGGAAATTTCAGCTTAGCACTGGTATAAAAACTAGATAAGACCATCCTTAACTAATACAAAAAAAACCCAGAATGAATACTTGATGATGCTTTATTTTTCTATGTGGTTTTTTTGCCCTGTTTGTAAAATGCAGCCCTTAAAGCACCTGCAGTAACTAGAGATAGTTGGAGAGGAGCCTATACCAAGTTTTGGATTATCCACATGGCTTTCTTTGGAGCAACTCCTTGAAAGTAACTGGGGCAGACAGACACTAACTTCTAGGCAGTATTTCCAGGCTATCTTACTGTGAAAGGTCTTCTAAGGCCTTCCAGCGGTCGTAATGCACTAGTGGAAAAACAACATTTCTCTTAACATAGAGTAAGTGATTTTTAATAGAAAATACACCACTGTTATATGATTATACCTGTCTGGTGGTATAACACATCACAGACTACCTTGAAATAAAATATTTACAGGGAAAAGCCTGACACTGCTACTGGCATGATGCAAAGTGGGTGAGAACCACAATATGCCCGTTCCTATACAAGACACACACATTTCTAATTGTACTGGTGGCATTTGAGGTCTTCGTCTTATACAGAAACAAGTAGTTTTATCCTTTTTCTTTCAGGCCTATAATTCACCAACGTGGAAACTTATAGCTCTTATAAAGTTATAATAAAATTAATATTTTTCTTGTATTTTTTTTTCTTCTTGGAAGATTATTCCAAGAGATTTGCTGTAAATTCATTGGGTTTGTTGACATTCGAGTCATTCTTCATTCTGACTTTTTTGCTGAGTGTACCTTGCAAGAACATTCCATGCTCTATATTTTTTCAAATAATCCTTGTAGGTCATACTCTCACCATTGACATCAACAATGCTGATCTACTCTGGAATAGTGCTAGAAAAGTTCATGGTGAGAGGACATCAGAGTCCATGCCACAGACTTGCATGCATATGCAAATACCTTTGAGGTGTGGGGAAGTACTGATGTCTTTAGATGTTAAGTGCTGCCTTCACTTACAAGAACTGTTTTCTTAATTTAAATCCACGTTGAACCAAATGGGCGCACGATTGTAGTGCAGGCATTTAAACAGGTGCAATGCTTGATCTGGGGTATGGTGTGATAAAAATGTTCTTACCAGGAAAAAAGTCATCAACTGAACAATGCAGACTTTTGCAGTGAGACTAATTTTGTTAATGAAACATTAATCTGTGTGCATCACAGATAATACTTTCTATAACTTGGAAATTTAGTGAGTATGTATGAAGAGAACTTTTTAAAATCAATGTACCTATTCTGTTTTATACTAAAGTGGGCCTATTCATATCTTCTAATATTTGTAGGCAATTTTTGGAGACTATTTTAACATGTATTTTTCAAGAATGTGATGATCTTAAGACACACATTTGTTTAGTGTAGCTCACCTTGGAACATGAGAGCAAATAAATGAACGTCATGTGAGGAGGCATATTTTTAAAGAAATGTAGACAATGTAGATATGAAATTTCACAGAAGAAGGCTGTCACCAGAATAGAGGTACTTCCCTGATTCTGGTTAGGTCAGAAATAAACCCTTCCTAAAGTTTCTTCAACTGATGCTATGAAGAAACTGCAGCAGAACTGAAAATGAATGACAGCAACGCTGTTCCTGGCAGTCTCACTGACGACAGATTTGAACGACACACTTAACCCCCACATCACTTGACTCCTAGGAGGCTTTTGTGGAATTGTCACTCAAGATGGCTTTGCAATTCAATAAATTGGCTATCACTTCTGGGTGCCATAAACTTACCATTGAAAGCAGTTTTTCTACTGAAGATTACATGCAATTGCTTGATGAACATTTAACAGTGCCTGCTGGATTAATAAATGCAGCATGCTGTAGAGCTGCAATAGTTGTCAATTGACTTAAGCAATGGACAAAAGAAAGGTTGTCCCTACATCCTCATTATCAATTGTAACTTGTGTATTTGGGTAACTCTGAGATGTTTTGCATTAACTAGAAAGCAAGGAAGATGAAGATGGAGTTGTTATCCCATTGTTTCTGGAGCATATTGTTTGCTCACAAGTTGAGCAAAAGAGCCAAAGTCTATGGGCTGCAGAAGTCTTGTCTTCTGAACAGCAAGATCTACAGGTAATGAGAGGAAAAGCAGTCAGACTGTGGAGCTCTGGCTTTTAACTCTGCCACTGATAATTTTTATTGTCTTGTAAAATTAATTTCACTACTCAGATTTGTCATAGGACCTTGACATGGCCAAGAAAATGTGATAGAATTCTTCTAAAGCCATGTATTTCATGATCTTTGCTGTCAGTGAGATAGAGAGACTATTAAATAAAAAATAAATAAAGCATTGTTCAGAGATTCTGTTAAATGACAAACTGAGCAGCTCCGTTAATATGGACTGTGATGTTATCTGAGTTCTTATAATATACCTCAAATTTTGCATTCAGATGAAGAGGTGTAAGTGACATGGTCTGAGTTAGAGCACCATGGCATTTATCAGACATTGTAAACTATGTTGCCAAGAAAAATAAATTTACAGTGAGATATATTGGACAGGACTTGTACTTTATGTTAGGGTCCTGCTTTTTCACTGCCTGCCATTCATGATATAGATAGCTTTAATTGCATACCTTCTTGTCCTTCAGAATCCTCTGGGGACACTGGCAGGAATCCATGTCTCAGTCAATATTGAAATTAAACTGATGGTTATTGTCACAGCTCATTAATTGTGCAGACTTACCACTGCCATCAGAACCATATGGGAAACATATATTTTTTCATAAAATATTTAGACTTTTATAGTCTTGGTCAGCCATTAAATGAATTGCTAATCTCTGAAGAGGTTAGACTTGTTTCAAGCCTCTATATAAATTCTTTTTGACCATTTTGGTTGGTGTGAAGGTGTCGTGGTTTAGGGCTGGGCCGGCCACTAAATCCTGGACAGACACTCTCTATTAACCCCTCTCTCCTCCCCAGAAGGGAAGAGAAAAGAGAATAAGGGAGAGAGACTTTACGGGTTGGAACAGAAAACTATCAGGTTTAATAAAACAATAGTACTAATAGTGCAGGATAATAATGTAAATAGGACAATAATGAAATATATACAGGTATGTACAAATATACATACAAAACCAATATAAAATCCTCCCCCCACTCTCCCCTAATGATGAATATGTCACCAGAGGCTCTGCAGAGCTGGGCACTGGAAAAGTCCCAGACCAGACTCAGCAGCAGATGGGAGCAGGATGCAGGAACACACGAATCAGGATCAGAGGCAGAAGAACCAGCAAGGTTCTGCTCAGACCTCGGCCTCTGCAGGACTGAGACGGACAGAAGGGTCTGAGATGGAAGGGCTCCAAGATGGAAGAAGGGTCGAGACCCTCGTGATCCTTCAGCTTTTATACTGAGTATGACGTATGTGGGATGGAATACCTAGTTGGTCAGTTTTGAGTCCACTTCCCCCCGTAGGTGCAGACACAGCACCCATGGTGAGACAACTGACCTTGAACGTATCTTCTAGCAGCACTGTCTGGGAAAAACATCCTGCTAGTTTTCAGCAAGTTCAGCCACTTAAAAGAGACAGAGCTGAAAAGTAAAATCACTAAATAGAAAATTAGTTCTATTTAGCTCAAACCAGGACAGAAGGGAGCTAAAATTAAGCACAAGATCCCTTTATGTGTTCAGGACAGAATGAGTCCTAGCACAAATGACACAGCTCTTCTACCTTTTACCTGCATGGGAAATCCAACTGATGCCCATGGAATAAACAGCCAGTCTCATCACCTCCAGCAACAGCTGTATCAGCACCTACCTCTCCACTGAGAGAATGGTAAAGGAAACAAATACATGTGTTCAGTTTTTTAAAATCTGTTTTTAAATGCTTTGAACTATGGCCTGACTTTCCTTGGAGTATAGGTTGGGTTTTGTGACTTCAAAAAATGTCACTATTTTTCATGTCATCAAATTGTCTTAACTTTTTTAACTTCCCATTCCTGGCACCCAACACCAATTCTATTATGCAAGCTGGTACAAGGGGACACTGGGTCATTTTGGAGGTTGAGTCACAGTCAAAGATGAAATATAAAAATGATCATTAAAAAATCACAACTGGATTTTTCTTCTAAGAGTAGATGCAGTAACCTGTCCATCTTAGTCCAGTTCAAACACAGACTATTATATTTGGTTTACCAGAATCTCTGTCTGTGTCTGGCAGCCTTTGACACTTCCTGAATCCAAAAATGACTGTTTGGGATGAATTTCACTGCTGGTAGGGAAGAAATTCTTCAGTACAGTATGTACAGTGTGGAAAGTGATTGTAACATATATGGATATAATACATACATTTATAATTGACAAGACATGAATCAATTTATTTACTGGCGTTAGTGTAACTGACAAAGCTTGCTTATAAGAGGTTGAAAATTCCTTTGTACCTGTAGTAAGGGGTAGAAAAGATAATGTGTTTTATAGCTGTTGGAGTCTGTCTGCTTCAGTTTTTTTCCATATCAATCAAGTACGAACTTTTTCTCTCCTGTAATTGCAAGTAGCAGCAATGATGACTATAACATGTTCTGGAGTACACAGACAAGAATGAATATGACCAGTCAAAAAAACTCACCAGGTGATCTTTAATGTTTGCAGAAGGTATGAAGGGTAATTTCTGAGATGAAAGTAAGCATTTGAAAAAGTTTCTAGTTAAACAGCACTCCTATCTGCTGTGCCTGAGAACTGCTTCCGCAGAGGGAGGGGGAGAAGACAATATCACTTATTATATAAATAGAAAAACATTTGTGAAACAAAGATTATGATATTATTTCTTTGAAAAGCTATCATATCCTGCCTTAAATTACTTGTAGAAAGTAAATTCCAATGTGGCACAGTAAGTCCAATTAGGATAAAATGTAATTTGTGCCTTTTTTCCTAGATAGAGAACAGCAATTTTGATGTAGTGCAGGTGACAACTACAAGCCTGGCTA
>NW_010185823.1:0-4175 GCF_000695765.1 Mesitornis unicolor | reverse complement strand
GGGAAAGACTGTAAAAGTAATAAAAAACTGTCCCCACGAATCTACAAGCTTTTCAGTCCTTAACACAGAGTTTACCAGTCTAACTTTTTGGTAGTAGGCTGGCTATGAATGCCTGCATCTGCTAAATGTGATTCCCTTTAGGTATTGATAATTAGCAACAGTCTGAAAATCAACTGGGAGTTCTACAAGCTGCTCTGAGAGTGTCCTGGGAACACATACAGGGCATTAAAAGATGAAAACCAAGCAATGGAGAGGGAAACTATAGTATCACTTGTAGCACATTTGCTGTTTGCCCAGCAAGGCAAAGGATATTCCCATAGCCTCTCTGTTGGTGGCCTCAAGAGTTGTACTCAGAGGTAAGCAGGAAATGTTCTGTGGGAAGACAATCTGAAGCCACAGTAAGCTTTTAAAATCTGATTTCTAGACCAATTGAAAACGTTATTGACTTTCATCTTTACCAGACTGACCTGAATGTGAGAGACAGACTCTGGCTTGAGTTTCCTAAACTATCCACCCTTACTTTCTTGGGAGGTTATTCCACCATGATGGATTGGTAGAATTTCTCTTGCTAGTAATGCAAGGATAGAATCTTCTTGTGTTGTATTGTAGTTTTGCTCTAGCTCTCTGTGTTCTCCACTTTGATCATTTATCTTCCTCATTTTGGACATATTGAATTTTCCTGGAAGTTCAGAGGGGATAAGAGTGAGAGTGAGACAGGACAGATAAGCTGTCCTAATCTACAAAGGAAACTCATAAATGACTACACGTGTGTGTCATGGAGGATCTATGATTGCAGCAAATCTCCTTGCTGACTAACTGGAGATTTGCGAGACACATAATTTTTGTATTAGTAATCTGCTTTTACAACATATTCATCTTCATTTCCTTCCTGCTCACATTCTCTCCTAATGCAAAAAAAGTCTGTAGAACATCCCCCAGTGCAGTTGAAAATGGATGAAGGCAAGGCTAATATGTTTTGATAAGTTCTCCAAAATACTTAATTCTGGAAGCTGTCTGTTCAACACCCAAGGGAAAAAAATAAAAATCCTCCATCCATGTAGGATTGAATGAGCATGAGTTATGACTTTAAGATGCCCTACTCTAGACCTTCAGGAGGAGCAGTCAAATATGAGGGTTTTACTGAGGCTCTCTTATCTCTTGATATCTTAACCCACCTGTTTATGTTTCGTACCAGGGCAGCTAGAGATTAGTGTTTTTGCCATACAGACAGCTTCCATTTAGCACCAGTTATGGCTTGTTTCACATAGGGTACATGTTGATAGCATTCAATTTGGTGTTATCTGGTGTCATACGTATAGCAGGCTGCGGGAACAAGAAATCCAAGGTTTTCAGCAAAAATAAGAAAAAATAAATTTGGACAAAACTAATTTTAAATACTACTAACTATCATTAATTTTACAGGGAGTTATGAGTGTCATGTGCAGGGTGTCTGAAATTCCCTGCCACCTGCCCTATTGTCAGTCCAAATAAGTTACCAGAAAGACATGCATTGACTATTCAATATAACAAATATAAATGACACATGTTAATCTTTTTGCTTGTGAAATACAGTATATGATGAAGTTTGAAAACATTGCAGATAGTCCACTGCTGGAACATCTCTATCAAGCTCAGGGTAATGTTCTGTGACAATATTAAAAATGTTGTTTAAGATACCAAGGAATCAACTCATGTGAGATTTCTTATGGTGATTTTAATTCTTCTGTTGATCTCAATTTTACTGTGAAAGTTAGTGAAGTTACTTTAAGTTATATTATCATTATTTCTTTGGAGTTTATAAACTCTGGAGTTATATACTTGGACATCTGAAACTGTAGGCAGAGAAGTTAGAACAGAACATTTGGGTTCTATCTTTTGTTCACCTTTTCCTCTTTTTCCTGCCTTTTGTTCAGGTTTTTATTTTTCTCAGTGTGGTTTTGCAGGCAACTGGCAATATTGCAAAGATGACATGAACTTACAAAATCAATAACTTTTTTTCTTTCAGAACTTGAAGGTATATACTGAAGAGTGTGTACATAGCCCTAAAGATAGAATTCCATTCTATAAGCACCTGGTTTTTCCATGATATTTTCCTTTTACTGGTAGACTGATTAGAAATGTTATCTTTTTCATAGATCTTTGCCAACTTGATGGTGACTTTGAGCAAGTTCCAGGTGGCAGAAAGCTCCACAGAGCCATTGATGTACAGTGACAAGACCTTGAGTGCAAGAAATGACTAGCTCAAGGAAGGTCCTAATCTCCTTGTTATGGTATCTTAGAGTCTTAGGTAATTACAGAAAATAAATTATGAACATGGAGAAATAAAGTGGATAAGGTTACAAGGTTGCTAAGAACAGTAAAACCCCTTTAAATGTATTTTGTTCACCTAACAAATCTCTTATAACCTCATGAATGGAAGATTACATTTTGAATTTTGGACTTGATACTGCAGTGCAGCTATGAGATATGATGCAAAATCCATTGATTTAGTGAGGATAAGGAACGGGACTTCTACCTGTTTTGAGCCTGACTCCCTAGCCCACTCAAGCATGTAAGTGAATTCTTGGTAATGTCTAGGGATACAGCACCTCATGCCAAGATCACAGGAGCTATTTTCAAGACAAGAGGAAATTAATGAATAAGACAAGGTAAAACATTAAACATAAGAAGTGCTTTAGTAGACTGTGGGTAATAGCCACATAAGGTATTGATTCAGGATGTCAGAAATAGTCTCTCTAAAGAGCTTTAATGATGCCCAGCACGAAAGAAATTCTCCCTTATCTTATCAGTAAGATGACAGCTTGCATGTGACACCAACCAAACATCACTGAATCACTGGGAGAACAGACTTCTGAATGATTGTTTCTAGATGTGTTTTCCCTGGAGTTTTCCTATCCAGAGACCAACTTAAGCTCTGTTTAGCTTTAAGAAAGATGTGGCTATTGAGGGAAGTGATAGCACTCCAGTTTGAAGTGCAGCTCATCCTCTGTCTGTTTTCTACAGCCACACATTTTAAACACCTTTTAAGAGAACTGACATTTCTTTTCACTGGATTTTATCAGCAGTCTTTAAGAAAACAAGTATGTGATAGTAGCTTCTAAGGGGTCCCAGAGGAAGCTTTAAAAAAGGAACTTAAACCTAGGAAAAAAGAAAATAAAAAAAAAAGAAAAATAATAGAATCCAGGGCAATGTTCAGTCATTGCAAGCACTAGGGTTGTTTGACTATCCTGCTTAGTCTGGAATACATACATAGGAGCTTTTTACTATGTCTTTGTATTATGTGTAGATATGGTCTTTATTTTTAATTAGATATATATCAGTTCTCTTTATATCTGCAAAAATGTGTTCTGCTAAGGGTACCAGCAAGTCAGGTTAATGTGTGGAATGGAAAAAGTAAGAGAAGAGAGAACAAAAGCAATTTATTCACTGTGTTGTCTACATGTTTCTCTGGAGAGGTATTTAGGACATGTGCATATGAACATGTGAGTTAGCACAATACCTGGGCCAGGTACCCAAAGTTCCAGCCAGTATCTGTGTAAAGCTGCAAAAATTTGGTGGCCAGATCTTTCTTAGACTGCTATCACTGCAGGGAGAAGCAGCCTCAGAACTGTGATGGATCATTGTCTCTTATTCCTTCTCAGCCTGCTTCTTACCTTGGACTACGTTCAGCTTTGCTCTCCACATCTTTCTTTTTCTTACGTCATGACTCCACTCTTCCCTCTCTGTCTCCCTCCTTCCTCATGCCATTGTTCTTTACTTGCACAGGCTTATTCCTCATAGGTATGGTTGCATGTGAGCCTGGAAAAGTTCTTCACAGCTATTATATCACTAGTAGTGTTATATGTGTAGTCTATCAGAGGCTGGGCTAACTGATCTGATATAGTAACCTTTAATTAAGAGTGATTGTGCAAATATTTTGTGGAATTCCGTAATATTGCATTAGTGAGAGATGAGAATTTTTGTGCTTAATGTGATTTACATGAGTATTGCTTTTCCAATATCAGTAGAGGCTGAAGCAGAGAATGATGAATGTTTAAGAGGAAAAAAATTGGCTCTCGCTCACATTGTCCCTTTTTTGGACAAGCACCTTAGGAGAAAAGAAAAAAGGTGATTAATTTTCAGTTTACCTTTTCTTTAGTGCAACAAACGAGGTGGATGGATGATGGCAGAGCGGT
>NW_010185822.1:2051-2875 GCF_000695765.1 Mesitornis unicolor | reverse complement strand
GGATTCTGTGTATTATTGTCTTCAGTTTGTGTACATTTGTGTCTCTAGATGAAAATGCTACCTGTGAAATATTAAGATCGGATATCCGTATTATGAGATCATCCTGAAGGAATGGACTAGAATTATTGTAATTTAACACAACATAAAAAACATACGAAAGTCAGTGTCCTACTCTGTTAAAAATACATTTCATTTTTTAGTCCTTGAAGCATCAGATTTACTTTAAAAGGATTGCTATCAGTCATAAAAACCTTTCAAATCAAGATGGAGTTTGTAAATTGGGTTATTTTCTTTTTATTTGTAACAAAACACCTTCCTTAGTCCAATTAGATTACCCAGTGTTGATGAACGAATAGGGTGAAAGGCTATCACAGAGATCAGAGCCAGAAGGGACCATAAGATGTCACCTAGACCATTCAATCTCCTTATAAGCACACAAATTTACATGATTTTTTACTGACATTTGTCTAAGATGGTTTTAAAAGCTATGGTGATGGAGATTACCGAGCACTCTAGTCCTGTTTGAAGTATTTTTCTCTCCCTCCTCATGTTAATACTAAATTTCTGTCGGGGTAATCATTTTTTTTTTTGCTGAATCTAAAAGGAGCTTGGAGAGAAGAACGGCCCATAGGGTAGGGTTCATCAAAGAAGATGTGTGCCCAGCAGAAATGTGTAATAAATTAAGTGTGATAGTCTGAAAGTGTTATTTTACTTGCAGCACTGTGTTTTGAAGAACTCTTCCCGGATGTACATACAGAACCTTGATATTCAAGCATCTCGAATATTGCGTCCAGTTCTGGGCCCCTCAGTTCAAGAAGGACAGG
>NW_010185822.1:0-1983 GCF_000695765.1 Mesitornis unicolor | reverse complement strand
GCTGAGGGAGCTGGGGCTCTTTAGTTTGCAGAAGAGGAGACTGAGGGGAGACCTCATTCATGGTTATCAATATTTCAAGGGTGAGTGTCACGAGGATGGAGCCAGGCTCTTCTCGGTGACAAACAATGATAGGACAAGGGGGAACGGACACAAACTGGAACACAGGAGGTTCCACTGAAATTGGAGAAGAAACTTCTTCTCAGTGAGGGTGACAGAGCACTGGCCCAGGCTGCCCAGAGAGGTTGTGGAGTCTCCTTCTCTGCAGACATTCAAAACCCACCTGGACGCCTTCCTGTGTAACCTCATCTGGGTGTTCCTGCTCTGGCAGGGGAATTGGACTGGATGAGCTTTGGAGGTCCCTTCCAATCCCTGACGTTCTGGGATTCTGTGATATCTGGAGGTCAAGCAAGGGTAACCAGGATGAACCCAGGATATACACACGGGTGATGACAATGATGCCTGGACATCCAGCTGGATAAAATATTCCTTGCTTTACTTCCTGAATCATTTTGCAGCACATCTCTGCACTGGAGTGATTGCACACCAGGCCACAGAAGTGACTGTGGTCCATGTAATACCCCTGCATAGCAGAACAGAAATAAGTGATCCCTAAACCCCCTCTACTCACAGCCCAGGCTACACAAAAAGGAGCTGTAAACACAAACTGTACAGTAGATAGCATGAACTTGACAACAGAAACACGAATAACCTGGAAAACAAGGTTTCTTTTCAAAGTCATATTCAATCCCAATGAACATGAATGAGCGTTGAATGCGCTCCTGAAATTTTCAGGCGTTTTCAGAACACGAATCAGAATTTCAGAGCTTATTGCAGGTTGAATTGGTAGGTATTGCTATGACCATACAGTTACTACACTGATATGGTCATAGTAACTGCCACAGCGGGAAAGTGGACATGGGCAGGGTACATGCTCTGAAAGCTGTTTTTCTCATTATATTTTTGTTACTAGCGCTCAGAAATAGGAGCCCAATGGGACTGCAGCACAGCTACAGGTATGAAACACAGATAACCATTTTTTTTTCGCATTAAATGTAGTTCAGTTAGATGAAAGCCATACCTGCTAACTTGAAATTCTGTGCTACTGCACCTTTCCTTTCTCTCTTCTTCAACTGCTTAAGATAAATTGATACTGGCAGTTATCCACCCGATTATATTAGAAATAGTATATAAAAATATAAAAGATCATGTAAAAACTGCCATCTTTATGTTAACATCTTGATTCTGCGTTACCATTAACTTCTTAGAGAGGAAGATCAGAGAGGACACGACCTATAACGTGCATTTCTGCACCAGAAACACAAGTTGGGTTGTTAGTTTAGCAGATGCAGGATGGGTCTGCAGTGTTTGCAGACTAAAAAGAAGTCACTGTCCCGAAATGATCTGCATAGCAGCATGCAACGTGTGCCTAGAGGACGCTGCCTATAGAATTACATGAAGTATTTGCAATATCTTTGTAAATATTTTGCCAAAAATTGCGTCAAGGCCTTAAAATTTGGTTACTAACTGTAGTGGGGCTGGGTGCTGGCAGGCAAGAGAAATGCCCTTCACCTCTGTCACCCTGCAGTCACAACAGAGATGAAGATAAGATGAGAAGACCCGTGTCGCTGTGGGACGGCATCTGTAACAGGAATGTTCTGCACTATTTTCATCTATCTTTTATCACTGAATTATTTATCCTTCTTGCCAGTGCGTTACAGGTTTCCTGATACTTGCAAGTCTATTTACAGCCCAGGACGGGAGTCACAGACTCTTCTTTCTTTAGTAAGCACCCACTCAGCAACTCGTTTTGCAGCTGAATTATGGATTTAACCAAAGCCATCCAGAAAAAAAGACAAGAGAAATAAGACAACCAAGCGACCCTTGGAAGTTATTGCCAATACCAACTGCCCGATCACAAAACCAGAGCTGATTGATGCGAGTGTGCATGCCAGGCACTGTGGAACGCTGAAATCATAGCAAACC
>NW_010185821.1:0-7774 GCF_000695765.1 Mesitornis unicolor | reverse complement strand
TAGCCAAATAAAAGTTACGGTGCGTCGCCAATTCACCCCGGCCGCCTGAGGAGCGGCGAGGCGAAGCCGCGGACTGGCGAACGAGGGACCCCTGCCCTCCTGGGAGCCTCGGCTTACGGGGCTTGGTGGCACACAGCGTCCGGCTGCGGTCCTGAGGTTGTGTTTAATAGCAGAGGTTCACGGAGGGACGGTTTCGGGAGGTTGCGAGTGCCGGCTTTGGTTGGCTTCACAGCCTGAGACGGCACAGTGGGAACCGCTGTGTGAAAACTGTGGTTTTAACTGTTGAACATGTGGATTCCCTTAAGTAAGGTTATTATTATGCTTATGCTTAATATGCTTAATTTTACAGCGTGGGAGGGGGGGGAACCAAAGCAAAGCAAACTCCAAACTCCTTCTAGCAACACTAGGTAAACACAACAATGCAAAGAAAAGCAAAAATTAGCCTGACTAACATCAGTGCAGAACTAACGGGATCATCGGGATAGTCTTTCTTGTAAGAAGCTCAAACAGCTGAAGTGATTTCTAGTGAATAGGTTTAAGTGATGATATGAAGTCGATTTGTAGTGTTTGGACCGTGGATTTCACTTCCTGTGTAAACAAATGATTCGCTTTCATTCATCTCGTGGGTCTTTGGCTGGTACAATTTCCTAAAAGAATAAAAACCGTCTCATGGGTTTTCTTAAGATTTGCCACCTGTTATATTATTGTGGCATATTAAGTCTCGGCTGAAAACAAGTGTAGAATGTGTTGCAAAATAGTTCTTTGTAGATAAAATCTACGTGGTATTTGATTTAGCTACAGTCCTGTCACCGAAATTTATATTTTATGCCTGAGTTTTTCAGGATGTGAAAGGTGATAAATCATAGTTCTGGTCTGGTTACTGAGTTCCTGTGAGCCCCTGGACTTCTGGAGGAGCCGGTGCAGGTGTGGGGGCCCTGCACGTTGTCAGCTGCAGGGTGATTGCAAGGCTCTTCAGTGTCCAAGCACAAGTGAATACAGAGAGTGCTCGAATGGCAGATTGGCTTCTGGAAAATAGCCTACTGTGTGTATTGCATTGTATCAGTGTAACTTCAGATTGATAAGAAAAAGTGTAGCTTGTTACGCAGGCGCTCAAGGTAAACATTGGCGTTGTCCCTAACCGCAGATCAAATGTTTAGGCTATTAAAAATACACACATTTTCCATGGTGAGTAATTACTGGGTCGTTACAATTGTCGGCTGCAAAAATTAAGAATATTTTGATTTCAGCTTTTAAATTAGGTGGCATTCCGAAGTCAGGTACTTTGTTTTTTTAAGCTTACCTGATTCTATTTTAATTCACTTGCATTTTGTCTACTTAATTGCATTTTTCTAGTAATACAAATCTGTATTACAGAGTCAATTCAATTAGCTGTTTTTGTGTGCTATCGTGTCTGTTGTTAGAGTAAATGACATTGATACATGTAAAAGATAAGGAGCAAAGAGAAGATAGAGTGAAGTACCGTGCTGCATGGAGGTTTTAAATAATATCTTGCCAGGGGTAAAACCGCAAGATTTCACCCTTTTACAAAAAGGCAAAATGTCAATAAAACAATGCAACAAATAAGGCTAATGTTTGTCAACAGATGAGTGCGGTGCCTTTCATCAGTGTGAAAGCTTTAGAGTACGTCTTAAACTGTGAGTGCAGGAGCGTGGGTGGGAGTTGGTAAATGCAGAAGATGCGCAATATGTTTGCAGATGAGGCTGTGATTAACTTACGGTTGATTTGGCACAGCTTATTGTGGTGCTGCGTGTCCTCTGAGCTGAGGGAGTTTGCCACACTTTGTCCCTTGGCATATAACAAAGGCAGACCACAGCACGCTTGCTTTGAACTTCGAGAGCAACGTTTAGCTTTTATCCTGAATTTTTGGCTGGCTGTGAACAGATGAATTTTCAGTTGCCGCACCACAGCTGACCCATAGTAACTCATTAAAAATGTATCTCACAAAAGAGTGGGTTTTAATTTGTTTCAATGTAAGCCCCTACCAAAGCAACATCAGCAGATCTGTGGAAAGACAGAACAGGTGCTGGAATTATGTATCTATTTTGAGAGATTAAGTAGCTTTAATGATAGCTTTTTAAATTCACACTAGCAAAACTGTCCTGAGCAAACCGGTCCTGAAGGAGGTGTTTGCTTTGGTTCTGCTCATTCGCATAAATTCTAGGCTCCATATTGCATTTTTTTTCCTAGCCCATCATGGTCTATCACACAGAGTCAAATTTCATACATTCTAGGGCTGCTTCTAATAGGATGTGCTACAAAGCGTGTAAAACTTGAGATAAATTGCCGTGTCAGCTTGAGGTAAAAATCCACCAAGTTTGCCGTGTCCCTTGCAATTAAAACGTGTTCACATTTGGTGTACGGTCTGCAGACTGTACTGAAGGTTGATGTTGAGATTCTGGAGCGTGTTCAGAGAAGAGCCACAAGGATGGGGAGGGCTCTGGAGAACAAGCCTGATGAGGAGCGGCTGAGGGAACTGGGCTTGTTTAGCCTGGAGAAGAGAAGGCTGAGGGGAGACCTCATCACCACCTACAACTGCCTCAAGGGAGCTTGGAGAGAGGTGGGTGCTGGGCTCTTCTCCCAGGTGATGGGGGATAGAACAAGGGGAAACGGCACCAAGCTGTGCCAAGGGAGGTTCAGGTTAGAGATAAGGAGGAAGTTCTTTACTGAGAGGGTCATCAGAAGCTGGACCAGGCTGCCCAGGGAGGTGGTGGAGTCACCATCCCTGGATGTGTTTAAAGAGCGGGTAGATGAGGTACTTAAGGATATGGTTTAGGGGGTAGACAGGAACGGTTGGACATGATGATCTCAGAGGGCTTTTCCAACCAAGCAATTCTGTGTGTGTGAAAGGGGGACAGGACTAAAGATCAGGGTGACATTTTTGTGAGCTCTGTATTAAAATGGACATGCATTTGTCAGGCAGTTGAAAGGTCAGGAGTGCCTTATTTTTACCACTCAGCAGAGTGGTTGGGAGTTTCCTGTTCCTGCTGGTGGTTGCCCTTTGCTGTTGTCCTCAGAGCAGTGCCATGTAGCCGCTGGAGCACTAAGTTCAGTTTGCACCTTTGAGGTGGCACCTTGAGACTCGTTGGAAAGGTGGCCAGAGAAAAAAGCTTCTGGTGTATCAGCAGCATTTTTCTGCTACAGAAAAAGGCTGTTAACCCCTCCTGACTTCTTATTCCTTTTCAGTTACGGTTTAATGTTCAGATTATGATGCAACATTAAAGCACAGAGGAGGAAAATGAGAAGACTCTTCACTTTCTCAGTGTTTGTTATTTTCAAAATTATTTTCTTCATCTTGTCATATTCTCCCAGTCATGACCTTCCAAGGTACCCCTTGCTCACTGTTTGTATGGAAGGTGGTAGGGAGCTGCCCATGTTCCCTCAGTGCATGGGGTGGATTATGAGGGAGAGGAGGTCAACTGCCCCACGGAGATGGAGAGGAAGGGCAGATCCTGTTGGAAGCAATCAGAAATGGGAGAGCATGTAGCTGTTGGCTGAAAACATACCTCTGATACCTATCAACCACTTTGGCTACTTCAGGCAGAAGTGTTATCCCAACAGGGTTCGTGGTTACACAAAGTTACAGTGGCAGAAATGGCTTGTCGTGACCGCAGGTGGTCACCCGTATGTGACATGGCTGTTGTGATACCAGAAGCAGGGTTTCACCAGTACATTGAGTCTGTGCTCTAGTGGCCAAGCACTCAGAGTGCAGGTTTGATCTAACAGAGGAAAGCAGGTCCTGTGCTAGGACTGCCTCAGCTGAAGAGTGGAAGACAACGTACCAGAGAAAAGGAAAAAAAAATGCTGCCTGATCCTGCTGTTTGTTGCAAACAGAAGGTGCAATGAGTTTGCTATTCGTATTCATGAATAGCCTACCAAGAGTTGGCAGGGATTTTAGAAATGTATTTGACCACAAAACAGTGCAGACTTCCACACACAGCTTGTATAAATGTCTGGAACTCGAGTAGATGTCCAGTTCTGGTGCTGTTTCCATCCTCCAGATTCACATTCCCTTACAAAGGATGAATGCAGGTGCAGTGTCTTTTTTCTCTCTAACCATTTCTTTCTGCCTGCTGCAGCAGCTGTGTCCTGGCCTGAGAAGAGTGTGTAAGTTGACATTTCAGCACGAAGTCCAGTGGCTTCATGCCCAGCCTTGCTGGAGCTGGACTGAAGCCACTTGCCTGGTTTAGCAGGGAAGCAGCTAAAGGATATCCATGGGTTCTGCTCTGCTGAATCCCTGCGAGGGGCAGCAGCTTTGTGGGGACAGGAAGAGCAATCAGTTGTGTTTCTATGGCTAGACTTCCTCCAGCCCATCTGTTAATACACTAAGCCCTGGGATCTTCAGTGACACGCCTGAGGTGTGTGCTGTCATTCCACTTTAGGGAAGATAACAAACAATGCGGAGGAAAAAGGAGGGGAAGTGTTAAGTTATCCCACTGCTACCGCTGCTTAACTTGTGTCTCTGGGCGCACTGAGAAGTGTTCCAAGAAAGTCAGCATTGTACTTTGAAAGAAAAACATTTTCATGTTGTGTTTTAGTGCTTATGAGTTGTCCTTATGTTTTATGAATTCCCTTTCTGTTCAGTTGTTTGCTCATCAACTCTCTTGGGTGAACAAAGGAAGACATTTCAAAACGGCGAAGAGAAATCTTCATGGACGTATTTGTCATTAGTTATTCATGCTCTTGCCTTCTTGCTCAGCCTGCCAATGGATGAAAAGTCACCCTCCTGAATATTGGTGGTTAAGAAATAAGAAGTGAAGCAATTCTCTTTTAATCTTTGAAGTGCCTGTACGCTGACGAGTGGCTGCAGATGAATGGGATTAGAGACAGAGCTGTAGTCAGCATGACAGATATGGTTATTTAAGGAGATGATGAACAAGGGCAGTTTTTAGAGAAATTTATAGGGAAAATATCAGATGAAAGAAGAAATACACTGCTACAGGCAGGAAGGGTAGGGACACAGAAACCAATCTTACCTCCATTTCAGGTGTCCATATATTGTTGACAGAGCACGCAAGTATTAATTTGCCCACTTAACAAGGTTCCTTTCCACAGCTGTGAGCTCTGGTGTCGTAATGCACAGAGGTAATTTTCTGTTAATCTATTTACTACTACAAGTATGAAGCAAACCTTTTGAAATAAGTTCTTCCATACTTCAAATGCTAATTAACAAATGACTGTTTAAGTTCTATGCGTCTGTGATTACTGTTCTCCATGCAGGCTGCACTTACTGTCTCGCAGCTGCTTCGACAGGTAGTGTATGCTGATGTTGGTACAAGCACGTACTTCTAATGTGACAGTCTTAGGGAGAAAAATGAAATAAATTCATTGTTCTCTATATAAGTGTTTTACTTGCTTAGGGAAGGCTTTTCAATTTTAGACTGCTTGGTTAGCCGAGTCACAGGTACATGGAAAGGAGATGTGAGCCATTTTGTAGAGAGACAACTGGTAGTGCCTGCAGAGTCTCTGCAGGATAGGAAATGCTCAACAATTATTCTGCTTATTTCTTGTCTTAATGCAGAGTCTTCTAAGAACAGGAGGTAAAGAGATCACCTACAATTCAAGTTGTTCTCCTCTGTATTGTTATACGTGGCCCTGAACTACACTTAAACCTGTGGCTAGCTGCGATGATGGTAAACGTTTACTGGCAGAGCCCCTTAACTTAAGAGTCAGTTTGTGCCAGGAAAGTGTTCTTTGAATCTGATCCTTAATTGAAGCAGGTAATGGAAGTTTGTTCATGGAATTGGGGTGCTTATATTAGAGCCTTTGTTGCTACAGGGAACGTAAACGTGGAGTGCTTTAGGAATGGTACCTATTTCTAATGCTTCTCAGCCAAAAAAACCAATTCCTAAAGAACTTCATTGCTCATCGTATGCCCTTGAAGAGGTTTTCAGAGTGAGGACATACCCCGTGTTGCACTGCCTGTGCTAGATCTTTTTGCAAGTAAAGCAGTGAATTCAAAGTGATCTTTTTAACCTGGTTACAGTAGATGCTCTTGAAGTGTTTGGCCCTTGCTTAAAATACTCGGGCTTCATTCAGTATCAACTGGCACAGCCTGATTTTAAAGGAGATTTAAGCAATTCAACGTCTAGCGATAATAGGAACTTCAAATAGTTTAACAAAACAATTTGGGACATTAGAACAGTGTTTGGGTTGGTTTTAACAAGATGTTAAAAATGAAGGTGATTTGTTAAAAGAGGAGACCATGTTAGAGATAAACTCTTATCTTCTGTGTCTGGGAGGGAAGGTGTCCAAGTGCTGAGTATCATAAGATTATTTTCCCTTAGGTGCTGTGCTAAACCTTACCTAATTTATAGAACCTAATGAAGCAAATAAGGAGAGTAACCTTGAAAAGGTTTTGCTGGCAGTGCAGTCTCCAGAAGAAATCGAAAAGGAAAGCTCTGTAGGAACTGGGAAAATAAGATGGATCTATTAACCAGTAAATTGGTATCAGTTGATCAAAATACCAGAGAAGTGACACACTTATAAACAAGGATGAAAAAAATTCAGTCATGGCTTCTCGACTTAGTGCTTAGAAGGGTGCTTCATGCAGTGGCTGATATAAAATTGTGTTTTCTATTAGTTGTGAATATTGTAAAAGAATCTTAAAAAATCAGAGGTTTGAGGACTGTTGCTGAAGCTGGAAAGCGGAGGTCCAGTTGTGTGCACAGGTAATGAATTAGGACGAGGTTGTAGACTTTCCTCCAAAGAGGTTCTCCTGCAATATCATCAGCTCAGGCGCACCATTGAGCAGACACATCCCTGTCCTCCGTGGCATCAAGTTGCCCTCTAGGAAGTGGAGGCGGTCTGCATGGCACAGGATCCTGTCTGATGGTGTTGCAGTGAAATATGCTCTGGATCCAGGAAGAGTTCCCAGGCTTTGCTGGTGCACGCTTCATGTCAGCCAAGGACTGATGTTTTGGGTGTAAATCTAGGTTTTCTATTTGTTTTGGAGTCAGCTGATCCTTTCTGCCTTGTTGGGTTTGGGGACCTGATTCGTGTACTAACTCTCTCTAAGAGTTCTTAACTGGTTTTTTTTTTTCAGATATACTGGAAGATTTCCATGTGATAGAAAGTATGTGTCGGTGTCAAGAAAAGAACATGTCTACACATGATGGCAGAACCATAGTTATGACTACTTTAATCAGGAAACTCAACACATAAACCTAATACACGCCTTTTGGAAGAATATGTTGTTTTTGCCAAATAAAAGCACGTTAATCAGGATCATCCAAGGGGACAGGCATAGCTAACTTCTCTGTGCAGTCTAACAGTAAACCGAGGTGTTAGATGATTCTAAACTTGGGCTTAGTGTCTGCATCTCAGGCTATTTTGCTGCTCCATCTTGTGGACAGAGGTCGTACAGCTGTGCAGAAACGTGTCTTCAGCTGGAATGAACGACACAGACCCAAGGCATGGCCCAAGGGCAGTTTCCTAGTTACTGACAGAATATGAGATGTTTCCTGCTCCCTCGTAAAATCATAAATTGGCTTGGTTGTCATTTCAGTGGGGTAGATTGTATCTGCTTTGTACGTCTTTGTAAGTGATGGCGGAAAATTTAAAACTCTAGTCTAGATTTTGCTTTTTTGGGGTCTGTCTTGAAACAAGGAAAAGAGTCATTTAAAGTCACAGAAGTATTTGGTCCTCTAAAGCATTCTGAAGCAATACTGTTAGGACTTTGTCATTGTGGACATCTGGGCCGTAAGCACCCTTGCTGGCCAGGCCCAAGAATCACAGAATCCCAGAACGTTAGGGA
>NW_010185820.1:0-7927 GCF_000695765.1 Mesitornis unicolor | reverse complement strand
TAATATATAAATGTATATAAATATATTTAAATTTTGTAATTTTAAATATATATTGAAATTTATAGATTTATATATATACAAAATTGCTCTTCTCTGCCCTTGCAGCATGGTCAGAGTTTATCTTTCAGAGCCAAGTGCTCACACGGACAAGTGAAGGAGCCTTTTGATAATCTGTGCCCACACAAAAGCATTTGATGCAAACAGATACGGGCTCCTGGCGGCTAATGTTCTGCCCTATCTCTTGACAATCAGGGCAAAGCCAAGTAAGACCTTAATTCTTCAGGGACTTGGTATACGTTATAAACAAGATGAAAAATGATATTTGAAGGGAGCTGGGGTTTCACCACTGTTGGTCTGAGCAGAATAGGTGGCTGCTGGGAGCTTTTTCTGTCTTCTGAGGACAATTAGAATAAACCAGGTTGATTTTAAGAATAGCGGACATAGTGTTAAGCTGATAACTTAAGAGTGCTTGTTCTGTGTTCTGCCCTTGGTGAAAATTTCAGGTATAATTTTGCATCCAATGCTCTAAGCATGATTGACAAGGCACATGGATGTATTAGAGGATGGGAGCTCAGAGACATAAACACCAGGGTTCTCCAAGACCCTGTAGGTATTTTCTTTTGTTTCAGTCCAAATCTTTTCACTTGTATTCTTATAGCTGAGCCAGAAAGAGCTTTAATCTTACAAAAATAATGTATATAGGATTACTCAGGAGAAATCAGTCACTCTTTTGATAAAGTAAGGTCTATGCACACTTAATTTACACTGAGAATATTAAGAGCATTTTCATGCTGTTTGGCCCTCAGTATGCATTTAGTCAGCTGGAATTCTGATTACAGGCAGTGCTAAAACCCACCCTGTAACCTGCACTTAGCAAGTTTCATTAGAAGTGATTTGGACATCACTCAGATAAAACTAGATGCACAGCTGGCTAAAAATAGGGAAGAAAGGGAAAATAAAAAAAAACCCTCTCCCAAACAAATGTAACTGCTGTGTTTTAAGTTGATGTCCTTCTTTTGCTTACCTAATGATTCCAGACAGAGCAACAAATGACCAAAAAAATTCTTAAATTAGCTTCGTCTGAGCTGGGTTGTATTGTCTGGGAACTCTCACAGTGTCCACAAGAGGAGTAGGGTATTTATCCTCAAAGCCATCACCATTTGTCTTTGTTTCTCTGTCAGATTTGCTGTGTGTCATGCTGGGGGTAGCCAGAGGACACGTGAAGACAAGAGCAGTAGATTCTCTGAGGGCTCAATTTGTGCCAAGTGTTGAGCATACTTTTCCTGTGTAGATCAGAAAATACAGTTCCCATATTGGACCCTATGAATACTGGTGTTATCAACGGTGCGTTATTCCCCTAAGTCTCATCTCATGGGGTGCTTGGCTGCCTCCTAACATCACTACAGACCCTGATGATGTCCTAGCAGACATTCTTAGACCTGACATATTTTCCAGCTTGCCAAAAACAGTCTGTCCTTTGTAACAACCCATTTTTTCTTCACACAACATCTCTTAGAACCCAAAATTTCTGTAGAGGAAACATGGGACTGCCAAGAGAGTGAGTGGGTGCCTGTCTCTTCTTCAAGCCTCTTCCACCATGTCATGGAGAAGAGAAGGCTCTGGGCAGACGTTATTGCAGCCTTCCAGTTCCTGAAGGGGGCCTACAGGAAAGCTGAGGAGGGACTTTTTACAAGGGTAAGTAGTGACAGAATGAGATGGTTTTAAACTGGAAGAGGAGATATTTAGACTGGATATTAGGAAGAAATTCTTTCCTGTGAGGTTGGTGAGGCCCTGGCCCAGGTTGCCCAGAGAAGCTGTGGATGCCCCCTCCCTGGCAGTGCCCAAGACCAGGTTGGACAGGGCTTGGAGCAGCCTGGGCTGGTGGAGGTGTCCCTGCCCATGGGGGGTTGGACTAAGGGGTCTGTAAGGTCCCTTCCGACCCAAACAAACCATTCTAGAATGATTCAGAAATGAAGATGGTGGACTACTTCAGTATCTTCTGTGAAACTCCTCCTAGGTTATGAACTTTCCAGACAGACAGAGCAGCATCTGTAGTTTGATGTTACGACTGTTTGTCACCGTCGCTGTGACAGATGTGCTGCTTCCCTGCTGTGAGATGTCCATCTGTGTGTTGCTGACCAGAGAACTAAAATGCACATTTTTAGCAGGGGCAGTCATTTTGGTAACTGAAACTGGTTTATCTATAACTAGGCGGTCTGTAATTCAGGGCCAGTTTTTGCTCAGGGAACGCATGGTATGAATGCCTCCCTCAGCTTAATCATAGAATCATAGAATACCACATTGGAAGGAACCACAAGTATCGTCTGGTCCAATCTCTCAAGGTAAAAGTATAGTTCAAATGAGTTGAGTCAGCACCTTGTCAAGGTGACTCTTAAAACTGACCAATGTAGCAGAATTTACCACTTCGTAGGGAATTTACCACTTCCCCTGGGAGATTGTTCCAATGTCTTAGCTTAAGGGCTAAGAAAGAGAAGTAAGTCCCAGCTGAACCTCTTAAGTCCAAGGTGAACCTCTTTACCATGACACTTGTTCCTCCCTCTCAGTGTGTAGCTGCTTTTCCAACCTTCTGCTTGAGAGCATTTCACGTAATCCACATGAATTATGTCCTTGGCTCCATTACTTAGTTCCTCCTCCTCCACGCAAAACACTATGTCAAAAAGACTCCTCCTAAGGCTTTCTGTTGTCCCCTGTGGCTTCCTACAGATCTCCAGGATATGATTTATCTGACCCAATGCTTGTCAGCCTTCCTCAGTCTGCAATGTCCAGGTCAGCATTTCAGCCTTTTCGTGTTTACCTTACCCCCTCTCCACCCACCTCCTCAGGAAATCTCACCAGAACATTTGTGACAGGAATGTCAGTCTTCTCTGGGATGAGAAAAGCCAGAAAATGCTCTTTTTTTTGTTTTTTTTTTTGTTTTTTTCCAAGTCAGGTCTTCAGTAACATGAAGCTCTTCCATCATGCACTAATTTCTACTGAAGCAAAATCATTCTCTTCTTACCTGGTGGCCTGTTTCTTGGCCAAAATTTTGCCTTTGTTTTATTAATTCCGTTTTGAATATTTTTAATTTTATTTTTTTTTAAATTCCCAAATGTCCTGTTATTTATTGTCTATTACTGATGGCATAGCTTGGAGTATATTTTAAAATATATTTTATGTGTTGTTTCTTTTTTTCCTGAAGATAGTTTTATACAGTTATAATTCTCAAAGTTTTGCAGTTTAAAAGCATGTACATACTACTGCATGAAAATGCGTTAATGTGGCCCCACGGCTTACTCCTGAGGAACTGAGTTACTTAACTTCCCTGAAATAAAATAGCTCATTTTATTTTATATTTGCAATGTGCTAGGAAGATATAAGGGACTGCCTACCAGTGACTGCCTCCAAGCAATTTTTCAGCAATAAAGTTGCAACAATTGAGACTCTGGCATCTGTTTATTTGTGCCCTAAACCAGCTTTCTCAAGGTACTTTCTTGATTTGTTTAATAGAGTATGGATGGGTCTTGCATAGCTAAATTAGCCAGAGAGCAAAACATTTGTGGCTCACTAGTAGCTCTGCAGAAGTACAGCTAATAAATAGTTGTACTACAGTTTGTAATTTTAGAGTTGAATATACATATAATTTTGTTGCTGGAGCCAAGTCAATTCTGGGGAAGCTTTTTTGCCCTAATTTGAAAACCTGTTCCTGCTACCAGGGGTGCACACAACACCTGAGGGCTGGGTAATTGATTTTCCAGGGCTCAGCAGCGGCATGGAGTAGCTGATGGGTAAGGGCAGTGATTCATCCACGTGGGATTATTTCCAAAGCAGGATGGTGTACTTTTGTGTTTAAAAATCAAGCTTTAATAGCTTGATTTAATAGCTTAATTCTGCATGTCTAGGGTGAGGTGTGCCAGAATTACACATGCTCCTCCATCGCAAGAACAAAGTCTTCTTCGAAGTGGCTATTTTTTAATTGCTGAAGAGTGGGATGCTTAGCAGTGGCTTCTGAATAACAGACTTTATTATTAACGAGATTGTTCTCTGAGCATAAGCATGGTGTTCAGAGATAACCTGGCGCACCGCAGAGAAGTGCACTCCAGAGTAAGTTATCGCAGAGTCAGCTGAACAGAAAATTCGAGGTCTACATGCTAGCCTCAGGGCGAGGGGTTAAAAGCATTGCTGGGATAGCTGAGGAGTGAGGTTGCCATCCCAGTGCTACAGCAGGAGGAATTTAGTAAAGTCTTTGTCTTTACTTACTAAATAAATGAGGTATCCAGGGATCAGCTTTGTTGCTGCATGTATCATGCTCCTAACAAATGGGAGATACCGAAATTCCCCATGCACAGTGATTTGTAAGCTATAGGAAAATGTTAAAGTGCTTCACTCTGTAAATGGTGGTGGTGGTGAAAATGCTTTGTAAAATATAATTTCCAAATCTATTTTAGAGGTCTTAGATGTAGAAAACTATATGTAGGTATGCATGTAAATCTTTTGAACAGCTTGCACATACTCAAATTCATTATTTGCCTGTTAATGTCAGAGGTTGATGCTAACTTTGTTGAAGCTTACCTCAGCTTCTCACACTGTTGAAACACCAGAGTTACAGAGCTTCTCCCTCCTGGATTCACATAACCACACGGCCCTCTCTACTCTTGATTATTGTTAGTATATTTTAGTATTTTGAAAATTTAGAACAAAAATTAAAATTAAAACATAAACCAACCAACCAAATGCTATCCTTATTCCTGAGACACTGAGACACAGACTTACTTATCTCTTTGGTTAAACCAAATAAATCCCTTTTTAATTTGTAGAGGCCACCAAATTTTAGACTTAACTAGTAAAGAGCAAGGAAGCTAATGACAGGAAACAAACCATAACACTGTTCAGCTCTCGTCATCTGCAAAAAGTCTCTAATTCAGTTTGATCTTCTTTTCCTGTGTAGTTTCCACTCTAATGAAATTTGAAAGAAAATCTCAGATATATTGCAGAGGATAAATTTTACTCTCGCACTGTATAAGGGTGTCTCGGGTTACTCTTGAATTCTCTGAGGATGTCTCTGAAACACATAACTTTGAAGTTTCAGCAGCAAACGGTGTGAAAGACAAAGAGGAATTGTCTTGAAGCCCAAAGAAGTTCAGATAACTTTTGGTGTGGCACCAAAATACAGGAGCAGAGGATTTGGCTTTGACAGACATCAAAAGTTTGACAGCCAGTTAATGGACAGCGTGACTAAGCCATATATCACAAATAGGTGTCATTTGAGTGGGAAATGTTTCCTTTCCCAGAATTTGAACACTTTCACTCAATCTGGTGAAACTTATGCAATCTACCCACCTGAATAGGTAATATAAGCAAAAAAATTAAATGTTATGTGCAAAGTCTATTTAGACATCTATTTTTGAACTGTGGATATGCCCTTAAGGACAAGAGTTGTTTGGGTAATTTGGAAAACTAACTGGGTATTTAAACTGAAATCTTGACTCCTGCATACAAGAGTATAACATGGCAGCGGTACTTGATGAAAAAGACATCCAACAGGATGCAATTAAATAATTTTGCTTTTTCTTATAAAGGGTGGTAAATGTTCAGCATTTCATGTGGTATTTTAAGTGCCTGCCATACTCAGTGTACAAAAAGACTTCTTCTTCATAGTGCTTTGTTTAAACCTCTTTGAACCACCACACTGGGGTGTTTCCAGTTCAGAGAGTCAAGGCCAAATTTGGCTCCAGACCAATGGAGAATTCCCCTTATGGAGAGAAGGGGATAGAGAAAAAACACTGTGTTCCCAGCAGAAATAGCTTCTGTCTAGACCTGTCCCTGACAAGTTGTGAAAATAAACTCTGGCAACATGAATGTGAGATCTATTTGAAATCTTTTACCCATGGCCTTCACTTAGAGATGTTGACCATTGCAAAGGTGGAGAGCAATTAACAACCATTTTTGTCTTTTCTTTTTCTTTAACTTATGCACAAGGCATTATATTAGATTAGACCATGTTACCAAGGAAAAAAACCTCTATCACTCAGTTATTGAACTGAATTAGCAGGTGAGTTTTGTACAGTGTTGTTTGTCTTTCATAGGAAACCCTGTTGTAAGTGCAAAATCACATACAGTGCTTAGAAACCGTGTTACCAGGTTGTTAATCTTCATGTTCTGACATTAAAGACTGTAATGGTAGAAATACTCATTTTGAGGGGCATTCTTGTAGGTTTCTGAAGCAAATTTGTGTCTTCTGAGGCCTTGTTTGCTACAGGGAGCCATCTGTCCTGATTTGGGGACTAGCAAAACTAAACTGGAAATTAAAAGTGCACTTGTAATTATGTAATTATTTAATGGCACATTAATATTATTAATTTATTTTATTACAGTCTTTCTACTGTGGTGGCATTGAATACAAATGGCTTCGAATCAATTATGTTTGTATTAAGGAGTTCTTCCTCGAGGTTATGACCTCCGTGGAGTTCTAATTCTGTCCTTGTTGCCTGTGATTATAAAACTTGTCAGCCATTCTTAACAGCAGCAGAGGGAGAAACTGTCAGCTGCTTTTTACTTCGTAGCAATTGTCTGAAGGGTTATGAGTATATGTAAAAAAATATGGATTAACATGAAATATGAGCAACGGAACAAAAACCTTTGTATGTTCATGACCATAAGAATCGTAAAGGGTACCTCCAAGGGCTGGGCACCAAGGAGGGAGGCAGGTCCCAAAGAAGGTTACAGACAGGAGATGATGCTACTTCTTGGAGGAGCCCATGGTTGTTGGAGCAGCCCTTACCCTGGATAGCATCTGGTTCAGGAGTTCCATCTGCCTTGTGTGTTTCATGCTTGGAAATTTGGAGGACTTGGGAATTCCCTGCCTTTGGTCCTGTGCTGGCTCTGTTGCTGCTTGTGTGAAGAAGAGTCTGTAGGACTGTGGTGACTGGACGTCACCTGAGGAGATGGATGGGACCTGGGTAGGGACATTTGGGTGAAAGGGAGAAGCTAACAGAAGAAAAGATGTAGAGTTGACACCTCAGTGCTTCAACACAGCTCTGCAGCTACAGATAACCATTCTCTCAAGACAGGCTTTGACTACAATACCCACAAACGAAACTGGAGCCAAGAATAGCAAAATAGGGTGAAATAGAAACATCTAATAAATTTTAATTTCAAATTATGTATTAAAGTTCTTATAGTATTTTTATAGAATGCTAGTTCTGCATTAAAATGAATTAAACAATTTTTGTCCATGCACTCTCTATTTCATGTTGAAAGTTTTGCTGTGTTTGAAAGCCAATCAATTTAAAAAAAAACAACAAAAGAGTCACATTGTACTGTTATTTATGAAAGTCTTGTCTCACACTTTGGTGTGAGGTCTGTGGTTTCTAGTCTAGACCATCCAAGTGTGGAAGCTCTGTTTATTTATTTGTCTCTTAGGTGATTATGGCCAGCTTGGATGAATGCATAAATCAAACATGGGTTTGTCATATTTCTTTCTTTTTTTTAAAACAACAAATACTTATATGACCATACTGGACTGAAAAATATTATGCACTAATCCTGCACCTTTGGATCTTAATGTTATTGCATTATAATGTCTTAGGGTGTTGTAGTCTAGACAGGTAAACATTAATAATTCTTCACTGGACCAATTTTCTGGAAGCAGAGGTAGCAGCAGTGAAGGCCAACCATGCACAAGGCTGCAGCAGCAAGAGTGGAGCCAGCAGGTCTAGGGAACTAGTCTTCCTTTCTATGCAGCACTTCTGAGATACATCTGGAGACCTGTGTCCACTTTAGGGGCCTGTCTCCGTTTAAGGATCAGGGCAAGTCCAGGGAGCAGGATTTTCTCTCTATTGTCCCCTACCCTTCCAGGGGAGGATTTGAAAAAATGGACTAGAGATAGAGATCACAGAAACACACAAGGTTGGAAGTTAAGACTGTAACA
>NW_010185819.1:8398-17338 GCF_000695765.1 Mesitornis unicolor | reverse complement strand
CCTTGTCTTCATCCCTAGTCACCATTTTCACAAAGTGGTGTATTGCATCTTGAGCTTTCAGTAATTAGGAAGCTGAATTGCCTGGTTTGTAGAAGCACTGCAATATATGCTCTAGTGTAAAACTTGGAAAGAAAAATTAACTCAGATAGTTAAGATGGTAGACATGTCTATGTATCTCTCTTGCTGCACTAAAGACAGACCAGGACAGGCAAAAATGTTTTCTCCCTTTTTCAGCCCATGTGGCTAATAAATGTGATATCTTTTCCCAAACTTTCTTCATTAATTTTTGGCAAGTAGAGTTACTGCAGTTATCCAAAAGTTTGTGATAATGAGAATGAAATTTTTACTTTGATTTCAAGATTGCTAGTGGGAATCTACACAGAATTATTTCTTCCCATTGAGTTGCTTTATTTATTTAACTGTTTCAGGCTTATTATCTCTCATTTATTTTTTTAAATATTATTTTATTGATAGAACTTCCTGTTCTCAGAAATCATTTAAAAAAAGGAATTTTAAAATAATTACCCAAAGCCATTGTTTATAATTTTGGAGAAATATGAGTGGAAAAGAGAGAAAGAAATAACTTTAAATCCCATATCTATTTTTGACCATGTTTTAGAACATATGGAAACACTCTTAAGCCATATTTTTTCAGATGCTTCAATAATCTGGATTTTTGTTCTTCATTTTATCTTAACACTGAAGAGGAAAACATACTCTGTATAAGAATTTTATTAGATTTAAAAAATCCTACGTTTTCTTTTTTTAATCTTAATGATTTTTTTCCACTTTTTCCCATTCAATAATATACAGAATTGGCTCATTTAAAAGTGGATTTATATTAAAGTGAAACATTAGCTAATGCAAATAATATTTCCTCATAGATTTGCATCAGAGAATATGTGACCGACTAAATATCTGTTTTGTTTTCTTCATCCTGCTACTTTAGAAATGGTATCCATTCGCTTGATTAATATGCTGGAGAGTATTGAGGTTCTGGTATAGATAGTTCATTATGAAAATTGCCTCATAAGAATCAATTAAAAGAAAGATTTAAAGATCTTTTTTCCTCTAATGCTCCATTTAAGCAATAAACATCTTCTAGTCATGTTGAGTACTAGAATATAGCTGGTCATAAAATTAAATAAAGTGGGGGCTAAAAGTGTTCTGTGAAAAACTGTTATAACGTAGTTTGTAGAATAAATATTAATGTATAGGAATAATTGTTATTCTCAGAGATCCCAGGAAATTTGCTGACTAGAGAAAGCTCTTTTTCCTTATTGCTAACGTATTTGAATATGAAGTATCTCCTAGAGGTTGTTCAGTTTGTAGTAAGTTAAAAAAAAAAATCAAGTAACACTTCTGTTTCTTAATATAAAATCTTCTCATTTAAAAGCGTTGCATACCTGTTTTCTTGTTCTCTTACATGACCCTGCAGATCTGAAAGACATTGACGTCTTTAGTCTGCTCGCAGTTGTCTATGTGTTTCAGTATGACTTGATATTTAATTTAGAAAAGAAATTAACAGTTGCAAAAGTTTATTTAGTATATTATAGACAAGTTTTTTATAATAATGGAAGTTACTAAACATGAAATTTTCAAATACTTAATTTAATTAGGTTAACTTAGGAAGTACAGAATTTTTGTTGTTAAAATCTGTAGCCAGCTCTTTCCTACCTATATTTGTGGGAAGCCACTTATATCATTAAGTCTCTTTACTATTTGATTAGTCTTCTGAAAAGTTCCTATATATGACGGAGGAGTTTCAACTTCTCTCTTTTCAGTGGCTTATCACAATCACTAAGGACTAAAGTGTTGACATATTTTGCAGTTGCCACTTAAATTCATTTCTGTAAATCAAATATTTAAGATGCAGTGAGACTTGCTACCTTTTTTAAAACAATTTGACATCAGCAATAAAAATAACGAAGCAGTTGTTAGTTGGATGGTGACAATGTCTTCAAAAACAGTTGCAAAACTGTATCTAGGAGTATTTGGGATGATATTTTATATAGTAAACCAGAAGATATTAAAAGATTTTTGAAAAATATAATAAAGAAATATGATTTCCAGTCAGTGGATTTTACTTGCTTCTTTCTATTATGCTTCTTTTTAATAAATTAAAAATCTGTTTCTGCTGAACTGTGGCGTAAAAAAGTGTTTTTAATTTTTAGCCTAGGTTTATTACCAGAGCATGTCAGTGGTCTTCTAGAGTTAGTTTATTTGTGCACTAGCAAGATTCATATTCATTTTAGCTATGGACCTAATCCAGTTATTAAAAGTTTTGTTGAAAATTTGTATAGTAAGAATTACCTTAATTTTTTTTGTTCTTCATCTTCTTATTTCTAAACTATACAGGCAATATTTTAATGGAATATCTGATAATTTTTTCTTTTTTGTTTTCAATATTAGGCAACAGACATCTGTGATCCAAACCCAGTCATGATGCTTATTCTATGTGTCCACCTATATGAAAGTCTCCCTCA
Organism: Mesitornis unicolor; assembly: GCF_000695765.1. Lineage (NCBI taxonomy): Eukaryota > Metazoa > Chordata > Aves > Mesitornithiformes > Mesitornithidae > Mesitornis > Mesitornis unicolor. The sequence goes on along the minus strand of NW_010185819.1, from coordinate 14,852 downwards.
CTACTTACCCAAGAAGACTATAGAATTTACAGGTGCTCTCCATGCAACTGTTGTTAAACAGGTACTTATATCATTGAATTTAGATCTGTGTCCTTACAAGGTAAAAAAACACTGTATGTATATATGTGTTTACATTATGTACGTACTACGTCAAATAATAAATGGTTTTGTGTTGTTTGAGTACTAAATATAGAAAATAGAAGCACATCTTTTTTTTTTTTGTCTCTTCAGGCTTGAGATCCTGACTTCTTCAGTTTTCTCTCTATGCTTATAACCACAGAAAAAAAATTACAAATCTGACAAATCTGAGGTCAAATATAGAGAGGAATAAGAGATTAACAGGCATTGCTGGGCAGTGTACAACTGCAAAAGGAGTGCTCAGAGAAATTGAGGTTGAATAGTCTATAGGAAGTCTGTACTCTTTAGAAAGAAAAATGATCTACCTAGTTATTTGAAGTGCTTTCTTGTTTTGTGAAATCTTTAGTTTGTACTTTGGAACTTAGCAGCAGAATGAGCCTTTTATACTCTAAATATTAAATAAAAATGTGTTGATTTTGTTATTGTTATGATAGGTGTGTCTGAAAAACCCAAGCAGCAAAACTTTGATATACAACGCTGTTCTTCTAGGAAGAGATGCTGATGATTTCTCATTACCTAAAGGAAACACTGTTACCATTGCCCCTAAGTAAGTAATGATTTTTTTTTACTGTTATTAATAGGTCTAACAGTATGGAAATATAAACCTAATAATTTAGTAGTAGTGAAATGCTAGAAATATGTTCAACTACAAACAAGGTAAAAATTAGTCAGTGTAAAGATCAGGTTTTTTCTCCTTAACCTATAACAAGTCCAGAGTAATCTATGAGTGGGACAATTGCAGTTTAGCTCAATAGAGCTTTAAGAGCAGAATACAAGCCTTCAGATCATTAGTGAAGTCATCTGTGTCCCATAAATATTTTGTCCCAATGTACTGAAAGCTTTAATTTTCAGTTTGGATCTGCTGTTCTTATATTTTATTTTTCTTGCCCAACTAAAGTTGAAATATATCCTCTGAACCTGATTCACATTTTTTACAGCAATGCATTGTGAAAGCATGAGCAGGTAAAAAAAACCCTTTCTTCTAAGATTTCAGTTTTTGCTTCTTATTTTTAATTGAAGCATATCTAGGAATTTAACAGACCATGGCACAGGTTTGATACTGTTAGACTGCTTCTTTTTTTCTGTTGCAGCTGCAGTGTAGTTATTTCACTATCTTACATTTCTAAAAGCCATCTAAGGGTCTTGGAGAGATTTAATTTGGGGAAAACATTAAGTTGTTAACATTTTTGGTAGCAGAAATACTCATGGTATGCCACCATCTGGGTGGGTTGTTTGTTTGTTTGTTTGTTTTTTACACTAAGTATGTTTTGATCTTTCTGTGCTATGGAGCTTTATGACTAGACAAAGGGATTTCACTTATCACTGTTTAACTATTAAAGACAAGAGGAATGTAGCAGTGACTGGCTGTCAGTTAAGACTTTGAAGTTTAGACTTCAAATCTATTTAAGATACTCCTTTGCAGATAAAATGGATTAGAGATAGTAAAAAGGAAAACAAAGGTCAACATTTGTATGAAAATAACCTGTGAAGAATAAGGAAATTTTCAAATATATATTGTCAGATTCAAGAATACTGAACATAAATACAGTGCTCTTTAAGGATGATCAATATTTCAGTATTAAATGACATGCCTGTTTTAAATATATGCAAAAAGGACAACATGTAATGCTATGTTTTCAGTGAGCTGTGAGGCTGATTTAGTTTCATTTTCTTTGCGATTACTTCAAATAAGAATTAGCATTAAAATGTCATTGTGAAAATATCATGTGTTGATCTGAAAGGTCAATACCATGCCTGTTTTTCACTTCACCTTTCAAAAAAGCCCCAGAAAATAAAACACCAGTAAATATTTACAACCTTGTAATTGAGCTACTTGGCATTATACATAGCAACAAACGTTTGAAAAAAATGCATAGAAATATGCCATTCATCCACTGATGACCTCTGTAGAGTTTATCTTAATGTAAACTTGCTTGTAATCTTGGTCACTAAGTGAGAAATATGTTCTTTATAGCTTTTGTTATATTCTAATTGAACTGTTTGAGAACTCCAAGCATCAGTGGGAGACTTGTAGGTGCTTTATATTACATCATATTATCATAGATGGGTTTGGAAGTGACAGTAATGTGAATAATAAACCAACATATCTGTTTAATTGATTATGTGTAGGCTTATTGCTATTAATGCTGATTGATATTCAGTTGTATAAGAAAAATATTTGTTTGCCAATAAAAATGGTAGAGGATTTGTAGGAGAGAATGTTCAGCTTTCTTTGGAAGGAGTGCCTTCAGAGAAACTCAGAAATGCGGTAGGCTTATAGCAGACTTGTAGAAAAAAAAAATTTATTTATGACTTAAATAAAAAGTGAGGGAGAATTTTCAGTGTATTCAGTAAGAAATTCGATGTCGGTGTATTAGTAAAACTTAATGTAGTTATATTTTGATAGGAGTATTCTTATCACTGACTATAACCTGTTCCGGAATAAAAGATGTTAAAATAGCTAGAGAGAGGCACTTCACATCAAAGTTATTTTTTCTGCTTTTAGGATAAAGTAATCTATAAATATGAGATTGGAGGCAGATGAATCAATGTGTTAAAAAATCACTAAAAAATTAGGAAAGCCTACTTGCTATATCAGAGAGCAGGATTTCTAGTATAAAAACAGGAGTTACACTTTTAAAAAGTTTCTGAGGATCTGTAATTGTTCAGACAACTTAAGGCCAGATATCTCTGCATCCTTGCTCCTCTGAATTGAAACTGTTCCTTATGAATTTATGAATGTTATATATAAATTTGGATATGCCTTCACAACTAAGTTCATTTGTCACTGCAAGCTAGCTTGATACTAGCCAGCTTTTTTTTTAATCCTGAAACAACAGGTATTTCAGATCAACTAATAACCAAAAAGCAGTTCAAAATAGCTGCTATTGCCTTGTGAAGGCCTGCTGCAGGGCTGCAGTCAAGTTGTAAAGCTTGCTTTGCTGAAGTTTCGGGGTAAAAGGTCATTAGCAGTTCAGAGAACATTCAGCTATGAGAGTTCAGGCAATTACAGCTGAAATGATGAACCATAGTTTGATAGGCAGGCCTAAGAAACTGAAACTTGTCAGTCTTCTGACTGGAGAGCTGGAAGACTTAAAGTCATGTCATGCATAGAGACTTATCTTTAATTATCTGCCAAATATATAAATGCCTGTATTTAGGATTAACTATAATTGGGTTTAAGGTGACTGGGGGTCATTATAATCACTAGTGAGAAATAAGTGTGACTGACTGATCCTGTTGGACCTGCTGGGTGAGCACACTTAGCATAGAGGATTCTGGAGATGAAGCCACAGTCTGAAAGAACTTTCCAGGAGAGATGAACTGGAGGAAACTGATAAGCTAAACAGATCAGGGAAAAAATTGAGCAGAAAAGCAAAGGATAATGAAGAGAAGTTAATTGAATCTATTAGGAAGCAGTGATGTAGCATCAGGTGGAGATGCCAGCTATTTTAAACTAATAATGACTGAGTGACAGAAATATGCATTGTATGTCTGTCTGTATTTTCAAAGCATGACAAGGAGGACACTGTGGTGCACTACTAGCTGGAGAAACTCAGAACTGCTGTAGTAGGCTAAACTTGGCTGGCTTCCTGACACACATGTAGCTGCTCTCTCATTCCCCCTCCTCAACAGGACAAGAGGAGAATGTACGATGAAAAAGTTAGTGGGCTGAGATAAAAAGATGAGGAGACTGCTTACCAGTTATTGTTGCAAGAAAAGCAGGCTCGACTTAAGGAACATTATTTAATTTATTGCCAATAAAAATAGACTTTTGTGGTGAGAAACAAAGGTAAAAATTAAAACAACATCTCACCTCTTCCCCACCTTCTCCTCTCAGACTCAATTTTACTCCTTTATTCCTTTCTCCTCTACCTTCTCCCACTGCCACCCTGAATGGAGCAGGTATGATGGTGGCTGGGTGACTGCAGTCACTTCATAACAGTTCCTCTCTGCTGCTCATGATTTTCGTGCAAAAGCCCTGTTCCGTGAGTCCTTTTTTGGCTTGCAGTCCTTGACAAAATTTATGCTCCAGCATGGACTATCCACTGGCCACAGTTCTTTCATGAAATATCCAACTGCTCCGGCGTGGGGTTCTCTATGGGCTGCAGTGTGGATATGTGCTCTGGTGTGGTCCTTTCCAAGTGCTTCAGGGAAATACATGCTCCCGCAGCTGGAGCACCTCTTCTCCCTCTCCTTCTCTGACCTTGGTGTTCCCTCTGCTGTTTCTCACTACTTTTTTTCCCTCACTCCTCTACCTTCCTGATGTTTTTGCCCCTTCTTAAATATGTTTTCACCCACTGACTTGGTTGATGGGCTCAGCTGTGTCCTGTGGAGGGTCCATTATGGAACCAGTTGAAGTGTCTGTGTCCTGCACAGGGCACCTCCTTGCCTATTCTCACAGAGGCTGCCACTGCAGACCCCTACTACCAAAACCTTGCCACCTACACCCAATATCTGCCAAGAATGAATATTTTATATCAATTGACTGTTTTGAAACTGGCCTTAATCCTAAATAGCTGAACAGCAGTGAAAGCTTCCAAAGACTATACTGTTATTCTGCTCTGGCTTTTGGGATGCATCAGAACATCAGGGATGCGTTTGAACATTCTCAGAGAACTTGCATATAATGTAATTAATCTTTAATCTGAGATTCCCACTCTCCAGGGCACTGCACTGTGCCATATAGTTTTGCAGTTCACAGCAGTAACAGCATAAAAGTCTCTAAGCTCTCTTATGTGGTTTAGACATGTCTGTAAGTTACTCAGTCTGGGTACCATAACAAGAGAATTTATGAAGATGACTTTTTCAATATTTAAAAATACCTTCCTGGCAAAGAGACCTGTTTAACTGCATCAACATAGGAAAAATAAAACTTTTTGTAAGAACTACAGCTTGAAGCTGGAATCATACAAATTCAACCTGTAAGTAGCAAAGGTGATTAGCTATTCAGGGGAAGAAACTGTATCCGAATGACAAATTCTTTAACTGGAAAGGTTTTGCAAATCACAGAACATTGAAAACAGTACAGGAAGTGACCTCAGAAAGTTATTTAATCCAATCATCTGCCTTGGGTAATGTGGGATACTTTCTCAGAAAAATGCGTCTGTGAAACAGTAGTTATCAGAAGTAATTGAAAGATGATTGGGTTTTGTATAATGGCCTGCGATGTAGAACTGCTTCAGATTGTGTTACCCAGTGATTTCTGTTGGCCTTAAACTCTGCGAATTTGATCACTCTAAACAGCTTTTTGTCTTTCTTTTCCTACACTGATTTATAACAGTTATAGAGGGAATTTGGTTGCTTGCTTTTTTGAAAGATGGAACAGACTGAGCTGATAAAGAAATTAAGAATCCTTGACCCCTACTTTATATCAATGGAAGTGGGTGTGGATGGAGCTAGTTATAATAGTATGTAAATGAGCAAGATTATAGAACAATTCCATGAGCTGAATTTTCCCCTCAGATTACATTGACTACAACACAGATGAATAGAGAAAGTATAACTCTAAGCAACTTTGTGTTTTCCCTGAAGCTGACTTTGCCACAGAAGGCAATAGTTCACAAATCAAATCAGATTTCTCTACTATTGCATGAGCCAGAGGGCAAAGATCAGGCAGAATGTTCCGTACACTCTATTTTCCTGTCACTCCTGTTTGTGACAAGAGCAGGCTTCTCAAAACTTGATCCTTAAAGTGGCCTTAGGAGTAGATGTCTCAGGCAGCACACTTGTCTACAGTCCCAGGATGCTTTTTCCAAGACACTTTGAATGGCAGGGTGCCTTAGAAGCCTCAGACTCTGGGGGCTTAGCAACATTTTACTGTCAAAAATGGTAATGTCTGGGAAGTCTGCAGCAGGAGCATGAAAGTGAGTAAGAGCCAGGATTTCAGAACTTACAGGATTTAATTATCAATTCTTAGAACTGTGATCTTGAGACTTTTGGTGTTAGGAAGAACTTTGGGCAATATCATATGCCTTTCTCCTAGGCCTTAAGCCTAGAGATCATGCTGGGTTAATTCTATTACCTATAGTCAGTCATCCTTGTTGCAGTTTGAGCTTTTTTCCAATTCTGCTGTCTGCTTTTTGAGGTAAAAATGTGCAAACCGTAATTAAGGTTTGAGCCCTTTGGAAGGGATCTGGTGGCCTAATGGTGATGTCTCTGTTGTTATCTGTTCCTTTTCTAATTATTCCTAACACTTCATTTGCTTTATTGGATGTTTCCCAGCACTGTGCTGATGTTTTCATGAAAATATCTGCCACAAATCCCAAGTTCTCAATGGTGAGTTATAATGGCTTGGAGGCCATCATTTCCCAGC
>NW_010185819.1:7766-8388 GCF_000695765.1 Mesitornis unicolor | reverse complement strand
CTTTCCCTGTGTGCAGTCCACAGAATTCCCTTGTCATTTTGTTGTCTCGTAAGGTCCTGCAATCTTCGCACTGTCAATCTTCATCCTTACAACCTGGAACCACTTAGAACATGAGTAAACTTCCTTACTTTCCAGTCATCACAGACCCTTGAGGACTCCATTAATGACCTTGCTATATAGTAAGAAGTGTTAGCTCCTACATTATCTCTTTCCTCCTTTCTCTCATTCTTGTCTGCTAGTTACCATGTAAGTCTATATTAAGGGACTTTGTTAGAAATAGAAGAGTTAAATCACCCTTGATTATGTCCTTCTTGAACTCCTTTAATGAACTCCCATAGGTTTGTAAGGTAGGACTACATGTTACAGATGTTAACTCCTGCTAGTTACATCTCATTTATGTAGAACTTGTTTATATTAGGTGTCATTTATATTTATCCTATTCTTTTATTCTTGATAATTGTTTCTACTACATGGCATGGTATAGATTTAGGCTTAAAGGTCTGTTACTCTCCTGATTGTCCCCGAATTTTTTTACAAGATACTGATGTCCAATATGTAACCACCCAGTTCTCAGGTCCCAGGATAGTTTTAAGTAAGAATGCTATATTTTTATTATTTCTGC
>NW_010185819.1:0-7735 GCF_000695765.1 Mesitornis unicolor | reverse complement strand
CCCCCCGGTCCATCATAAGAATGAGCAAAGGATCTCCCAGAAAGTTTCCTTCACAGCAGCTGTCATCCAGGGACAAATCCTGCCACTGCTTTCATTAAAATAAGTTTGCAGAATTTCTGCTATCATAATGATGGCTCAACTTGCATCAAGAGATGTGTGCATTAAGTTCACATGAAAAAGTAGCTGTTATTGTGAAAGTTGTGAACCAAATGTAAATTAACATGATTCCATTCAAGACATGATAGGCTATGTGCTGTTACAAGTCCTCTACTTCTGTTCTATACATAGAATACATAATAGGCATATTTCACATACCACTGTTAGTTGATTGCCTGTGCTTTAGAATTCCCAGTTGGCAGAAGACCAATAAATCACACAGTTTCTCTCTGCCCTCTATTTCAGTTCTTTTCTGTCAGGCTGCACAGTTCCTATTAATTGTTTAATGAGGAAGGCTGTTTTGGGTTGTGGAGAGGCTTCCTTTTGAGTTTAATATCTGCTATCTCTTCCAAAAAGACAACTAACAAATCTCAGTTTATAAATATAACCTGCATTTTAAGAATTCCTTTGAAGTATTATTTAAATAATATCAACTTGAGTAAATTAAAAAATTTCAAGATTATACTAGAAATTATTTGCTTTTGACCATCTCTTTCATATGGTTTGTTGGGAGTTAAATTTTCAAAATTTATTTAACTGCATAGAATGACATTACAATCATAGAAAGTACAATGGAAGTACAAAACAGACTTCTAATTTTTTTGGTATGTATTTTGAGATATTTTACTTGCAACCCCCAAATTTAGGTCTTTTTCTGTTTAGAGAAATCTCTCTCTACTCTGGTTATATATATAGTGAAGCCTAATACATGTAGATTCTACAGTTCTCTTGCTTTTACAACAATCCTCCATGCTATATTTTTTCTGACCTTTAGGTCATCTTAAGAACTTAAACTCAAAATCAGTGATTTTTGTGAGCTTTAAAGTGCACACTTCAGCCACTAAACTTTTCTTATTGATCTTGCTTAAATGCAGGAGTAATGCAAGTCAAGTTACCTTTACCTAGTCTAAATCTCATTCCATGTGGTGTCCCCTTCTCTAACTTCCTTTCACATCAGACACTTTAGCTGTTGCTTGTATAGAGAACTTAGTTTTTATCACGTTTTAATTACTGAGCTTCAGTAATTATTCTAAAGGGTTTTTTACTCATTACTTTCTCAATATTTAATGAGGATTTGATTAAGAATGCCTAGACGTGCATAACAGGGATGTCTGATGGTTTAACTCATGAAACCATTCAAATTTGAGTGCATAAGATAAATCAGTTGTTAACTCAGTGTAATACTGTAACGAAAGAGAACTTTCTGTGCTAGTGTGTGTTGGAAGAAAAATTAAGCTACATGCTGAAGTCATAAAAAGCAACAAGGATTCAATATTGTTCTTCTATCTATATAGTTATTTTATTAGAATGTTTCAAGGTGCTCTTAGGCAGAAGATTGAACTACAACAAAGTATTTCAGAAGAAACAAATGAATTTCTTTTCTAGCCTCCTTCCCTTACAAAGACTCGAAGATGTGCTCCTGAGATGACATTTCTGAGTCAAAATTTTGTGTCTATTTAAATTATTATTATTATTATTATTATTATTATTATTGTTACTGTTACTGTTACTATTACTATTATTTTTTTCTAGGAGAAAAACTACTATAAATGTGGAATTCACTAGTCGTTTTCTGCGCCCTTCTGAAGCAGTGTTGCTACTGATCTCAAAGAGTGTGGGTGGAATAAATGGTGCCACACTGACATTCTCTCTGAAATCTGAAGTCAAGCATATTAAGCCTGCTGTAAGTTTATATGTCTATAATTAATATAATCACAAACATATTGTTCAGTGATACATTGTATCAGAAAAAATATAACTGAGGTAAGAATAAAAATGTGAGTTACCATCAGCACTAGCGTTTGACCTCTGAATTTTCAGGTTTCCGATATCAGTCTGTGTACATGCAGAGAAAAGTGTAGAGGAATATCTAAGATCCCTAAGGATATGTATCACATTTAGATCCTGAATAAATTTAAAAATTTTGCACTGATTGCTCTGAAGATAAATCTGGAGTCCTTTCAGCATATGAATGTTTTTGGAAGTTTGTTGTGTAGGTGGCCCATTCAGCCTAGTGATTTCAGTTGTCACATGTGGATGGTCAGCAAACTTCTGTTAGATGTTGCTAGGTTTATTTGTGCTTTTTAAATTTAGACAGCCTTTAGATTTAAGAGATATCCCAGGAATAGTCAGAGCAGAGATAGGCATGTGTTCCAGTATTTGTTATCAAACATCCATTGAGCAGATCTGGATAGATCCTCAGTTGTGGTTTTTTTATTGGTTTTTGTCTTTTTGGTTTTTTTTACATGACTCTTTATACCATAGCAATAGACACTGATGTTAGAAAGGAAGGTTTGGGCAGGAGAAAAAAAAAAGAGGACATGAAAAGATAAGAAGGAGAAAAAGATAGCTAGATTCTTGGCCCTGTGCTGTCATCTGGCACAGCATTTAAACTGTGGTGAATTTTAATGCATGTTTAAAAAGAGAGAGACTTTAACTGTTCTTTCCTAGCAACAAAGTCTAGCATTTAAATTATGTTAATTTTGTAGTCATCAGTGGTCAAGCACATGGTTCTGTTCTTCTTGGTAATATTTTCCTGTTTGTTTATGTGTTATACATGAATGTGGTTTTGCAACTTTTTCATATTATTGTAAATTTTTGTTCTCTTTTAGGATATATTAAAATGCAAATCCCCATGTTATGAGCTGAAGAAAGTTATCCTAAATGTTACTAATCCCTTCAGAACTGATGGCATATTCAGGTAGACAATGCTGTAAAGATAAATCTTTAATGATTCTGCTATTTTATCAAGTCTTTTCCATAATTTTCTTCTTCTCCTTAAAAATGTAAAACCTTGAAGTTAAATTATAGGGGTTTACATTACCAGAATTGTTACAAACACTATGAAGTGGAAGCTATCATGATGAATAAAGATAAATAAGCCTTAATTGAAATCCATTTCAGTGTAAGCAATAGAGCTAGAGCTTTAATCAAATGGAGTTCACAAACCTTGCTTGTATTTTTGTGTTTGGCTGAGGTCCAGCAGAATTCCAAAGAGAAACAAACCATATTAATTAATAGTTGGTTGTTTTTCCCCCAATCTGCTTTATCCTGCTGTTTAAATTATTAAGCATGCAGAAGAGAAAAAACATGTTTTTGCCTTGGGGCTTGCCTCACTATCAGTTAATCTAATTTTTCATTTGTATTCATTGTGGATATAACAACTGCAGAGTTATAAATGTTGCTTTTCTTAATACAAAAGAAATAGAGTACTGTGCCCCTCTAAAATCTACTTCTGTGATCTGACTCTATATTTTGTCTTTAGTCTATACATTGGTGCATGTCATTCACTTATTTACAAAAGCCATTTTCCATAACACTTTTAGCTTGTTTTACTGGTCTGTTTAACATAGATGTTGCATAGGCTGCAAACTGAATTTCTCTTTCATCCACAGTATAGATTTGGTGTAGACACCTGTAAAGCTTCTTTTTCTCACCACTCCAGCAATGTGCTCTGGTATCAGCATCCTATGTAGGATGAGTTGTATGAGTTTATTTAGTTTCTGTCTTTTTTAAAGCCCTTGAGGTGGTCAGTGAGGCTGCCTGTAATCAGTTCTATGATGTGGATAACTCTCTTGGAAAGAACAGATTAAAGACAATGAAGTAATTTAGTTTATGTATATCATTCAAAAGCTACTTGACAACTATGTTGTAATTATCAATTTGGGCAACGTTTGAACCAGTAATCTAAAATAAAAGATTTTGTGTCATGTTTCCACTGTTTTTAACTGGAAATGCACTGGGGTGTATTTCTTAGTTGCAAATAAAACTAAGAAAAACACTTGTGATACCAAGGAAGTAGCTCTTTTGCAGAAAACTGGGCTGAAAATCTTAAAACTAGGTGTATAATGCAGTGTAATTTAAGAAAATGACAAGTTAAAAATATGAGTGCCTCTTAACATCATGTTAAACTTATACCAAATATCAGATGGTTCCAAAAGCTGTAAATTCTGCACCCTAAACTGTTCCTTGCCTAGCATTTGACTATTCGATGTTACCCAGTCTATCAACTAAATAATGTTTTCTGTTTTTTGCAGTTCCTAGCTTTTAATACTTATGGATAGATACATATTTTAAAGATTACTGATTGTTTGTACTTCAAGAACAAAAAATATTTGAATACTTTTAAAATTATCCTTTACATTTCTTTGTGAAGTACTGCAGCTGTTTCTCTCCTAAGAACAGAAAAGTATTTATATAATATAAGATACTATAGTAAGTAATGGTCAGTGTTGTTATTTTTTTTAATTATTAAATACCTGGGCAGAGAATCAACTAATGCTGATGTAAATGATCATAACTCCATTTAAAAGCTTGAATGTGTTCCACAGCTGGTCCTAAGCTGGTTGACATTGGCATTTGTATTTTTACTATGTGCTCTGTAATATTCCTTCTGTTTTCACTGTCAGTGAAAACAGAAAAAATGCAGAAGTATAGATTAAAATGCATGAATTATCTGTGTTGGTGCCATGTAACAGAAATTCTACACCGATACCAAACACTAATTAATGACTGATGACTAGTAGTAAGCCAATGGATTATCTAGTACTTAGAATGGAAATAATGTGGGCACAATATAATCTTCATAAAAGGAAAGAATATCAGAATCTTGTAGGAAAAACTAAAGTGAAGCAGTTACTTGTGGCTTGTCAGGGCAATCACACTTTTCTCTGTCTTTATAGGTTCATTATTTATGAAAGCAAACTAAAATTAAACTTTTTTTCTTCAAATGTAAAAAAAAATCAATTAGTCAATAATTTAATTTAGTACAGATCATAGTATAAATTCCATTTCAGAAAATGATTTCAAATAAAAAGTATATATATTATTTGTCTTAATAGTGACATGGGCATTATTTCTCTGGTTTTTAAACTTTTCTTTTTAAAAAATTTTTTGAAAACAAAAACCAAAGTTGGTCTGCATATTATGACGTGGTTGTACACCATCCCTGTGTTTACAAATCAACCTATAGTATTGATGAAGTAGTAGTTTATGATATTTCCCAATAAACCTTTAATAAATGTCTCAGAATTTTGCATGCTTACGTGAGCTTTAAATATTACATGACTTAAATTGTGCAAAATGTTTTAAGTTATTAAATAAAAGAGTGAATTATTAAATAAATGCTTAAAATTTTTAATTTTTTTTACTGTACTTTTAAAGTTTCTCTAATTGAAATTAATAAGCTTCTTTATCAAGCTTTTATTGAAAAGTTAGAAAAAACTGAGTTCTGTCTTCATTCTGCAAGTTAAAAATGCAGTGATTATGTGTACTTGCCTTACTCCAGGGTAATTTTGCTGGAATCCACAAGTTACTTAATGCAGCCAGAGCAAGTATATCAAGCCAGGAAAGTAAAGCAAGAGCAAACATTCAGGTAAGTTCTAGAGGGCAATTGCTAATTATAATACATAGAATTATACAATTCTGTTAGTATTACATCCTTGTGTATAGTTGTGTGCATACCTGTTGTAAAGAATTATAGGTTAGGACATGGAAATATCATAGAATTACGTAACATTTAAAAAACACTTTAAGTTATCTATAACTTACTCAGATGATGGAGAAAAGATAAATACAGTAAAATATAGAAAAGCATGTAATGTGCTGTTTGGAAGAAGTGTTAGAGAAAGCAGGATTGAAAGGTGGACTTGATGCTGGTATAGGGGCAATTGTGGTGACTTAAGTGACTGAAATGCTGAAAACTAGTTCCAGTTCACTGCAACAGGCTTAGTTCTGGTTCTTGGAGTGAAGAAGACAGAGATATTTGAAGGTGCAACAATAAGGTCAAGTTTTTGTTTATAAATAGGCAGTCTATAGAATTCTAATTGTGCTGAAGTGTAAAATGTTTACAGGTTCAGTAGGCTCCTGGAGATGCAAGAACAGAATAAAGAGAAGTTGGTGAAGATATATTGTTATAAGTTAACATAGTTTTCTGTCTAGACATTATTGCTTAGCTGACCATGGACAGATTTTCTAACATAAGAAATCTGGAAGGAGAATGAGATTACAAAGATGGCAAGGATAACAAAGATAAAAAAGATTAAAAAATGGCAAATTAAAAAAAAAAGCAATTGGAATGGGAGTCAAGGAGAGATATAAAGATAAAAAGGAATTAAGATGTATAGTCTGAAAGGAAATATTTCTGCCTTCACTGTCTTTAGTTGTTACTCAGTGAGATAAATACCAATAACCTCAGATGAACAGTCAGAAATCTTTGCAGACATTGAAGAGGTGGAATATAGATCAGAATCACTCATAGTCAAGGTTAAAGGAAAAAGAGAGAATCAAAAAGTTTTGAGGACTAAAATTTGTGGCACTCTCTAAAAGTGGCCCACTACAGAGAAAGAACTACCACAGATATCTAAAACAATATTGGGAACTTGCTAGATATTAAGAATTGCACTGTTGTTTTAATAATTGACAGTTTTAATAACTATTTTTCTGTCATCGACTGAAAGTGTTAATTTTTTTTTATTACATATTTTGCATTCATGTATTTATTTATAGAACAATTTATTTATAGGGATCCATTTTTCTAGTCTCTGTCACTTCAACTATGTTTTATAATTATTTATTCATAGAACAGTATTTATAATTGTCAGTTGTTATAGTATAATATCTAAGAAAAATCTCAGCAGAATTAAGAAGACAGCTTACAGAAAATATAACCAAAGTGTAACCAATCAGGTTTCTTCTCATAGAGGTTGGATCTAGATTTGAAAACACACCATCAGCAGCCCTCTCACAATACATGTGAAAAATACTCTAGTGCGGAAATACTATTGAGAAAGAATACTATAGCCACCAGGACACTATTACACAGACATTTTAGGTAGATGTATTCAATGCCATTCTGTCCCTTATTTGTTTCTGTGGGCTGCACTAATTGTTGGTGTCCTGTGTGCTTTGTGCACTTACAGCTAAGCTAAACTTATCAGATGTGCTACTATAGATAAACCCCCAGTGATTAATGACTGTTAGTTTTGAAATATGCACCCAACATCAGCACAATGATCTTTGTACAAAGTTTGCAGATATGTTTAGCAAGACCTGTATCCAAGGGGAAATCACAGAATCACAGAATGTTAGGAGTTGGAAGGGACCTCAAAAGATCATCCAGTGCATCCTGCCTGCCAGAGCAGGGTCACCTAGACTAGGTCACACAGGAATGCATCCAGGCGGGTTTTGAATGTCTCCAGAGAAGGAGACTCCACAACCTCTCTGGGCAGCCTGTTCAGTGCTCTGTCACCCTCACAGTAAAAAAGTTTTTCCTTATGTTCAGGTTGAACCGCCTATGCTCCAGCTTGCTCCCATTGCCCCTTGTCCTGTCATTGACTATGAGAAGAGCCTGGCTTCCTCCTCCTGACACGTGCCCTTTACAAATTTATAAACATTAATGAGGTCACCCCTCAGTCTCCTCTTCTCCAAGCTAAAGAGACCCAGCTCCCTCAGCCACTCCTCATAAGGGAGATGTTCCACTTCCTCAATCATCTTTGTTGCTCTGCGCTGGACTCTTTCAAGCAACTCCCTGTCCTTCTTGAACTGGCAGGCCCAGAACTGAACACAATATTCCAGCTGG
>NW_010185818.1:5508-13494 GCF_000695765.1 Mesitornis unicolor | reverse complement strand
ATATATATATATATAAAATGGTAGAAGGATTTCAGGTCTGCTTTTGTCTTCCTTCAGAAAAATGGTTTGATTAAAGCATGCCACATCAGAGGATCATGGCAGAACTGATCATCTGATTGCTGTGTTCAGCTCCATGACACTGTGTCACTCAATTTCACAAGATGCTCTTGAAAATATTTCCTTTCAGTACTTTACTCCCTGCCAAGGGAAGCACTGTGTAAATTTGGTTTCAGTAATTGCTTTGATGTCCCTTGATCTCCCCGCTTTTTACTATCTAGGAACTCTTACCAGACTTGAGAAATAAAGTACTCTGATATATGAGCTTCTGGCTGGTGTGTAGTATTTGTTAATCTTCTCATGCAGAATAGATAAAGTATGATTCTGTAATGCTGTTGAGGAAATGGGATATTGTTTTGAACAGAGATGTGGCTCAAAAGTAACTTCAGTTGATTTCCTTATGTTTTTTCTTTTTATAGCGTGTAAGCTGGCAAACCAGAATTCTGTGCAGGGTGAAGAGATGACCTGTTAGAGACAAGTCTTTGCCAGCATTTCTCTTAAGGTGTACTAGTACAAGAACAAGACTCTTTTTTTTTCTCTCGGTAGAAAAGATTTAGTGAAGTTGCATGTTTAAAGATCCAAAGATGTAATAATCAAGAGTTATCCTTTTTCTGAGTGCAAGTACACACTTCTGTGAAACAGCAGCCAGTGGCTTTGGATCTGTTAACACTTTGAGAGAGGGTTTTCCATTTTGCTGCTCTTAACGTCTTGCAGAATAAGCACTTTTTCTCAAGTGTAATCTAAAACATAATTATGTATTTGTATTTACAACTTGCGTATTTTGCCTACTGCCCATTTTCTTGTAGCTGGTAATCTTTTCAAGGTAGATATTTAAGCTTTGTTCTTTGCACATATTGCTATCCTTTTCCAAAACCCAATTTACCACCTGTTAAGGTAAGCTGAAGGTATTAAGGTTGTTTAGAAGAGCTGTTGCCCTGTCAGGGTGAACACAGAACAAAAGCTACATGAAAAAGCAGCAGCATTTCCTAGGCTTTCTTGTCTGTATTTCTTGTAAGAGCATGTCAGTGATGATGCCTAAAAAAACCCCAAAACCCCAAGCTTCAAATTCAGGCTGTAATCAACAAAATTCAAGCAAATTTTAAAAGTTTGGATTTAGCTTGTCCTTTGCCTCTGGGTAGTTACTTTGTCATGGAGTGGCTGAAAACTGATACAGGTCACCTGGACCTGGCTTGAGCAGCCTGTGTTTGCATGCTGCATACATATCTTTGCTTAGCCCAGACTAGTTAGTTTAGTACAGCTGTTACATCTAAACGTGTTCTGAAATAGGCTCACTCTGTGTGCAGCCTATGCTGTTAAATATTATCATGAGGTTGCTTTTTCTGCCATTAAGTAGTTCTCAGCACATCAAATGTTTAACGTTTAGGCTTTTGCCGGACCTGTCTTCTGCTGTAAAACAGATCAGGCTTTTCTTAGGATGTCCTGCTAGAAGTAACAAATGAATAACTTACCTTATTTGTTTTAAGTTTGTGTGTATTTGCTTACTTCCTTGGAAATTTTTATTTTTGGTATGTAAGGCTTTGTTTCTTCTAACCTTTCTAACTTTTACTTAATCAGACTTATTTCATTTACTAAAAGTAGTTCAAGGAGGCACTGCTGCAAGCCAACTCTATTTTTGTCTTTGCTAGAGTAGATAGTTGATTGGACTTTTTAAATTCAGAATGAAAAGATAAATATCTGAGAAATAATGTTTCCCTCTAACAAGTAAATATTAATAATCTAAATATGAATTGTCATTATTTGAAATTGCAGTTTATCTGTGAGGGATGTTAATCATCCCACTACCTTCCAAATTTGTTTGTAACGTGGAGAACAATTTGCTTGGAGTTGCTCTTCATACAAGATGAAAAATTAGTATGTTCCTTGACTACTTCAGCATACTTACTTCTGGTAGTAGAATGTAATTCAGCTGCAGTTCGCTGGCTTTACTGGGATACGAAGGTAGATACAATCTGTGACCAGGAGGCAGTTGGCATTGGCGGTCAGCGTTCATAACTTGCAACTACACCAGTTAAATAGCCTGCATAGCATTTTCTGTTTCTTCTAGAATTAATCTGCTTTCTTTCAAGAGTGATCCTTGAAGATAGGCATTTGAATAGTTTCTTAATTAGCGTCTGACTGACACATTGACAACCAAAAGTGTTCGCATTCTTGTGAAAGTGATATTTGAAGATCTGTTTATACAGCTTTTAATTGTGGAGTCTCCTTCTCTGGACACATTCAAGGCCAACCTGGACGCGTTCCTGTGTGACCTAGTTTAGGTGATCCTGCTCTGGCAGGGAGGTTGGACTAGATGATCTTTCGAGGTCCCTTCCAACTCCTGAGATTCTGTAATTGCGGTATCTATTCATGTAAAGAACTTGTAAAATTTCCCTTGGAAAACTATATTAGGTTAACACTAACTAAAGGTCTGGCATCAAAAACTCAAGTAGCATTTAGCTTTTCATTAAGACAGTTGCAAGATTGGTACGAAGAAGCTTCCCACAGGGCCTGTCTGTCCCATCTGGCTATAGCCCTGGTGCTCTTAATCCTTCACTTTGATAAATGCTAAAAGTCACCCAATCTCTGCATGTTTGACTCAAAATGATTGTAGTAAGTGTAGCTATATAAGTTTTATACAAGTGTTCATATGTATATCTGCCTGATGCTGTTCTTAATTCAGTTAAAATGAGGAGGAGATACAACTGTGAACAGCGCAGACCGTGGTGAGCGATGCCTTAGCCTGGGAGGGGATCAGTGTTAAAGCTCTGACTGCGATTTCTGCCTGAAATTATTGATAGGCTATGGGACACTAGTGCAGAACAAATGCAGAAAATGAAATGGTAACTAATCCTCTGCTTCTGAAAGGAAGGATTAGAAAATTTCCCTTGGACTAGGAGTCAAAAAGCATGTACCTTTGCAGATTTGCCGTGTTGTCCTCTGGCATCCAGCACCATCTGGTTCTACTTCTTTGTTCTGGGTGAAAGTTGGGAAGAAAGTGGGTATTATTTTACTTGTAGTTATCTGGTTGCTAAAAGGCATCAGTTATAAACTCTTTCATCAGTGGTTTTGCTACTGCAAGACTAATATTTGCCAACTGTTGTTCTGTCTGTGCTCTAACTGACAAGGGGTTTATTGTGCCTTGGGGCAAGTCATCAACCTGCTCTTTGCTTCCATTCCTGTACTTGCATAGTAGAAGTAATACTCTCATTCCTTAAAATCAGCTTGCTTGGCTGGCTTTTAGAAGTGACAGGGAGTAACTGATGTAGGCATTAATATATGTATTTCAGAGATGCATACAAATAGGGCTGCAGAAAATTATTTCAGAACCGAACCATTGACCTGTAATGTCATCTAGGAATTTCCAGGTTGTTTTTAAACTCTTGTGTGTCCACAACAAAAGAGATGTGAGAAATGGGCAAACAGACTTTGTTCCTTTTTTGTTCTGTTGTTCAGCTGCTACTAGTTTGTTGTTTTATTTAAGTTTTCTGTGCATAACAAGAGAGTAATCTACTCCTTAAACAGAAGTTTTGGTTAAAACTTGCACATGGGTTTTGTCTAACTTTGTTTAGAAACAGCTCAACACTGCATTGTGTACCTTCTAAGAGGTATGGAAAAAGTTGTGTTACCAAAGACACAATTATAACTGAAAATGTTAGGATTAAAAAATCTCTTAAATTAGTGGGGGAGTATTGAATCTCAAAATGGTTATGAGACAAGGTATAACCTTTTCATGGAAAGGTTCAAGAATGAAAAGGCATTTGATCTAGAAACTGATCTAGATTCCTTAGTGCTTGGTGTTTCTTTGAGATGCTGGGAAACTGCGATCAGAAGATTTCTGGAAAGGTGTGAAGGAACTTAACAGGGAACAGTGGAATAGGCCATTAGCAGTTGTCCTTTCATTTCATACTTATTAAAGAGAACTAATTCATATAACTAATTCCAAATACAAAGTCAAGGTAGAGCCTGAGGCATTTAAAAGAAAAAAGAGAAGTCTGTTCAGAGACCTGCTGGTTAGGATTTTAATTTTGGTTATATCTCCAAATGTTAGCTTGCCCATCCTGGTGCTTGTCCTTAGAGGCACTTCGTAACCTCCCTACAAATGAGGGCCAGAGGCAGTAGGGCTGCTTCCTTCTCTCCACCTGCAGCCCTGTGGTGGTGACTTCCCTGCTGCAAATTTCACCGGAACACAATTGCAGAGCAGGGTATGACTCCAGAACTATACTGCAGCTTGGGGCACTGAAAGGCAGCTTTAGCATTCTCTTCTTCTTAAGCCTGTACCTTGGGAGAAGATAATCTGGAAATGCCTCCTCCCGTGTGTGCTCTGAGATCAGATGATGAGCTGGGTTTTTGGCTGCAACACTGGCTTTTGTGAGCAAGGGTGAAGGGATTCAGCCTCAGAAAGACAGGATTAGATTGCTTCCTTGTACCTATGCCTGAAAATGACTCTGCAAATACTCTTGATCTTTGGTTTTACTGATGCAGTTTAGAAGAAGCATGCATACCTTACAGTAATCCGTTGTAGTCACCAGAATAGTAAGCACTTAAATCGGTAATGCTTAGCAGTGTGTTAATCTTTGTTTGAAGGGGGAAAAACCACAAAAAGAAAACCCTCTTCTCCAAACTGCAGTCAGGATAAGATCCTTAAAATCAGGCAACCCCTGTTTTATCCTTGTTAGCCTGTAAAAATACACCTCCTTTACCACTTTCCCAAAGCTAAAAATTCAGTTTCCCATTGTTGAGAAAAATGCTGAAATGAGAGGAATTCTATCACTTACAAACAAACAAAACCCAAACAAAAAAACCCCCTGAAAAACCCAAAACCCACCCAAAACAGGAGAATGGGAAAAGGAAGGGTCAATCCTCAAAATGGTAGACAGTGTTTATAATGTATTGGAAGAAATACTGGCAAACTAAGTGGGAATTTCTGTTTTGCCCCATTCAGAATAGGGCTGTGATCTGGATATATTCACCATTACACTTCAGGAATATGCCTGTCCCTGCGATGGGAACTGCACTATGCCTCTCTATCACCTCCTCACTCAAAAGCTCTGTTGAAACAAATGGTAGTCATAGGGCTTTGTGTTTGTTTTGGGTATTTCTAGTGCAACTCTGACAAAATCTGAGACCAATATAAAAAAATGTAGCAGCCTGAGTGACAAAAATTTTAAATAATGAGGTAGGAAAGAGTTTGTCAGATGGTGGAATGGTTGATGTAACTTTAAAGTAAAGGAAAGTCAATAAATAGGTATCTTATTTTAATTCATCATCCTCTTTGAGGTTTTTCTTTTCTGTTACACTGCAACTGCGACTTACTGGCTGTATCAGTTCACTCTGAAAAATAAGTTGGTGTTCATATCAAAGCAGCTGTTAATGCTCGTGTCTGAATGAAAGCTACACTTCGGGTGTGCATGTAACTGCAAGCTGAGATGAGCACTGCAGCAGGACACAGGCACCAGTTGTTCTTCTCTGTGTAGGCACTGTCAGCGTGTGGGCCATGTTATTGGTTTCTGCAGTTCTTTCAGCAAATCATGTATGTATGTATATGGCCACATATATGCCCTGATTCTCATGACATTGCAGTGTGATGTCAATAGGTTTTCTTTGGCTTATATGACTTAACAAACACTGATTCATTTTGTCCTATGTCTTACAATACCATTTTCTTCATGAACGACTTAAAACATATCAATTTGTGGAAAAGACTTGACTAAAGTTTACACTTTCTTCTTTGTCATAGTGAGCTTGGTGGCTGATCCTGAAGGATCAGATAGAATTTCCTTGTAGCCTACACCAGCTGGCTGCAACAGCCCTGTTTCCAGGCAACTAGACCCTGTGGTTACTGGCTTCTTAGTAGCTGTATTGCTAGGATTCATTCAGCTCAAGATGATAAACGTGCTGAATTATGGATAGAGAAAAGGCAAGTTTCTGGTTGTTTATCAGATATTTGATTATTTTATGTTTTTGTACTGAAGTACAAATTTTTTAAATTGTTTTGATTTTGCTTTAATGTTAACTATAGTTGGATTTTGCCAAGAAGCAATGTTCATCTTCAACCAACACAAAAGATGCATATGCTCATATCTATCTGTATATGCATGTAAAAGTAGTTCACTGGGATGAGAGGAAGCCTTACAAAAAATTGTCATATTGGGCTAAACACCCTAATTTATGCTTCAGTAGAGTTTCAATACAAATCAGAATGAGACTTCAGTGTAACAACATATCAAAATTATTTACTTGGCTTTTTCAGCAGCAGAGGATAAAAAAGCCATTTTAAAGGTTGTTCCCCGTAAATGTTCTTGTTGAGACTGATAGGTCAAAAAAGAAGGGGAGACAGGAGAGTGGACATGGATGAGCACAAACACCGAGTGACAGATTCAACAGATATGGCCTTTGTCCTTAAAGCCCTTATTAATTTTAAAGTATCTCTTAAAATAAGAATGGTAATAGGTTTTGGTCCAAGTTTGACGAACTGAACTAAAACCATGCAAGGAGGCAGCAACAAGAATGAAAATACCTAGAAAAAGCAAATTATGGGTCTAGAACAAAAAGGCTTATAGAAACTACCTATGATTGTAGAAGTGCAGGTAAAGGGAGTGTGTATGAAAATAAACACTACAATGAAAAGGAAAAGAAAAAAAATTGTTTTTTTGAACATCACTCATATAGCACATCCCTAGAACTACCTGGCTTTTCAGAGGTTGTACTGTGTTGAATTTTATTAGTGTTTTTCTGGTTGAACAGTGACAGGAAGCAACCACTGGACTGCAGTTGACATTTATTATAACAGTTTTCAAATGAAAGAGCTACCAAAATATGTGGGAAACTTAAATCATATTTTAGCATCTGATGAAAATCTGATTTCTCAAAAGAAAAATACTATGAGATGTATAGTTTCTGTACTGTGATTCATACACTGTAAGCCTCAATTGATTTTGACCTTTTTTTAGTCATGAGAATTTTATTTTGAGAGCAGTTTATAATATTCTTTTAACTTCCACTAAAACTGTAACTGTACTGAGATGTGTTTTTTGGTTGACTGTTGGCCATGAGGAATGTTGGATGCAAGTAAATGAAACAGTTGGTTTTTTTTCTAGCTGAAAGCTTACAGCATTTTTTGTTGTTTGTGGTTTGGGTTTTTTTGGGGTTTGCGTGTGATAGGTTTAGCAATGACTCATCAAGCTAAAATGTAAAAACACCACAAGTTGATCTATTTCTGGGTAAAACAAATCAAAGAGAGTCTAAAGCCAGATTTTAGGTTGCTTTGCCTATTCTCTCTACCCCATGAGTCCAATGAGATCAGAGTTTAAATCAGGTCAGCATTTGGACTAGTTTTTGGATAGTTCATCAGTTAAACACCGGTCTCGTCAGCTGCTATATGGAAAACCTGGTGCTGAATTTTATGTGCTCATGAAAAAGCTGAAAGGGCTTGGCAGCTTCTTAGAAGACTCTTAAAACTGACTGGAGTGAGCCTCTGTAGTACAAAAAGGGTGAATGTATATTGAAAGTTATCCAAAGAGATGGCTGTATTCTGAACTCCTGTTTAATTGCACAACCAGGGATGATGACTGTGCTTAGATCAGAGATCTCACTGGAGGGCTCAGAAATGGACAATCCTCAAAGTAACGATTGACGTTGGTGTGTGATGGAGCTGACAACAGGGCTGTCATCTTAGTCCCAGAAGTGAGTGGGGAGTTTGAGGTGAGCTTTCTCAAATTCTCCTCTTCAATAAATACCAGTCTAAAATCTTCATGGAAAACAAAATAGCATTTTTAATATAAAAACAACTTGACATTTTTCAGAATACTTTTTAATGAGCATTGCTCTGAGCTATGTTGTAATGAAATTTGCTTAAAAGTAGAACAGGCTGGTAATACTTGGCAGAACGATGTAGCATATGGTAAAACAGTTGTGATGTATTGGCAGGCG
>NW_010185818.1:0-5477 GCF_000695765.1 Mesitornis unicolor | reverse complement strand
AAGAGTGGCTTTCAGCAGAGTGGACTGTATCTTGATATTCAGAGCTCTAAAGAAAAAGCCCAACTTGCTAAGCAGTATACATGGGTTACTTTAAAAGGTGAGGCCTTTCAATAAGGTTAGGACAGGAAGCTTTCTATTTTATTTTTTCTGGGCATCTGACTTTTGTCTAGCTCTTTATCCCATTTTTCACATCTTTTAGAAACATCAAAATAGCATTTCTAATTTGTATAAGGTGGGACTTCTGGGGCTGACAGACCCACTTATTTCATGCTAGCTGTCCATGTACTTACATGTGGATTTCTTGCACTTGACAAATTTAGCAGTAGTTTTTGCAGAATATTATGATTCTCGGGACAATGTCATGTGATTGCATCTATGGACTCAGTAAATGAGTACAGAAGGTGTTACTGGGATTGATTGACACAATTGCAGTTGGATTTAGGGTAGACCTTTAACTATTGCTGGTAGTATAGCATGTAATGATATCTTCCCATTCCTCTTTCATAGAATCATAGAATGTATTGGGATGGAAGGGACCTTTAAAGATCATCCAGTGCAACCCCCCTGCAGTGAGCAGGGACAGTGTTACTGGGTCAGGTTGCTCAGAGCCCCATCAAGCCTGACCTTGAATATCCCCAGGGATGGGGTCTCCACCACCACTCTGGGCAACCTGTTCCAGTGATCTATCACCTTCACATTGAAGAACTTTTTCCTAATATCCAACCTAAATCTACCCTTTTCTAGTTTAAAACCATTATCCCTCATCCTGTCACTACATGCCCTAGCGAACAGCTCTTCTCCAGATTTCTCACAGGGACCTTTCAGTGAATGGTCCAATGGAGGTCACTATAAGCCCCCCAGCGCTTTCTCTTCTCCAGGCAGAACCCCAATGCTCTCAAAGAGATAATGCTCTTTCCAAAGAGTATTTTCCTTTTGCGAGAGAGCCTGATCACAAGTGCCAGTTTATCCTTTAATGAATAAGCATTATGGTGCCTACTGCCCTTGGACAGGTAAAGGAGACTTTGTAGCCATTCCTCTAGATTTGGACAATGGGCAAACAGATGACATAGCCATACTTGATGGTCTTAAAGAGTACACCCATGTTACCATTTTGTGACCAACTTAGAGCACTACTTTTCAGATTAAAATCTTAGTAGTACCTGATTAGCAGTTTTCTGTTTTGCTTTGTTTTCATCCTTACATGATCATATTTTTCATGGATTAAAAGGCCTTAAAGTCTATGCATATGTGCATATCAGCCTACATACAGTTCAAGAATGGAGTAGTGAGGATGCAAAAAATGAAATGCAAAGTGCTTCTGTTTTATAGTTTGTTCAAAGTGTTTTAGACCCCAAATTGTGAGTATTCTCCAGCTGAACATTATAGGTCTCAAGTATGTTTTTATCTCATGCAAGTCAGGAGGAAAACACAAAACAAGAAGAGTGTTGTTTTTTTTCTGGAAAATTATAGAAATACACAATTTCTTCAGAGTTTTCCATACTATTAATTTCCTGACATATGGAAAATAGGAAACCAATTGTTAAATGCCCTGCTTTGGGTCCTGTTCTATGTGGCACTGCCTGTGCAGTCATAGGTGAAAATTCCTGCTAATAGCTAAAGGAGGATTGTGGTGCTGCCACTGTTTCTTATTTGCTCCAAGAAATAATCTGACCTAACTCCTTGTGGCAGGGGTGTCAGTTTTTAAATATGTGCATGCTTTAGGGACTATTTTCTTTGTTAGAATTCAGTGTTGTAATAACACATAGGATCGGGGAAAAAGGATTGTATAAAGCTATTGAATTTTTTTTTTTAAAGGATATAGCAAAGCTGAAATACCACAGTGCTCTGAGGAGAGATGTGTCACTGGTGGTGTATGATTCAGGTCACACAGGGAAGGGATGGAGCTACTGTACAGGAGAAGTAGCAATTACTTTCACAGTTTGGTCAGATGTTAACCAATACTACAGATATCTGGCTATGTCCCAGACTCACGGGCTTATGAGTTATTAACCTATTTTTTTAGTGAAAGATTCTTGTCCTTGTGATTGTGAAGCATGAAGTAGAGTGCTCTGAAGAGTAACTTAGATGGCAGAGCTTCAGTGAGGCAAATGCCCTTTGAAATCGGGGGCACGGCTACAAGCTGGGTCAATTATACTGGTCTGCAGGAAAGTGTGTAGAGAGGTGGGGTCTGGCAAGATTCAAGGAAAGAGGCAGAGTCAAATCTGATTTATCCTCACTTGAACTGGTTGCTTTTTAACTAATTAATAACGCTGGACCAGGAACTTAGTGATGATATAATAAAACAAGCTTTCAGTTTTACGCATTCAGTCCAACCCTAATTCGTTACATAAAACCAAGAATGACTGGTCCTAAGTTTAGCATATGGTGACTTGGTAGAAATACTATTTTTTGTTGTTGCTTTTAGGAATTATCTTGTATTGTAGCATAACTGAGATTTGCTAAGTACCTTTACTGCTACATCCTTTTAAGCTATCTTTAGTTTTTAAATGATTTTTTAACTTTTTAAGGAAAGAAAACAATTAATTGCCTTTTCACCTTTGAAATACTCAGTCTTTGTTCTATTTTTCTGTATGTGTGTATATATGTTTATATATATTGCTTATCTTGGGTTGTGTAGATATAATTGACAGGTGTCTGTACCAAAACCTCAATTTATTATTGCCTTATTTGAGGATTTTAACCAGAATGCTACTGGAATTGTCTTCATTCTTTTTTCTTCTTGAATGCAGGCAGTGGGAGGGGTGTCCATTTAGTGAAAATTATAGGTTGATTATGATTCATCTCCTGAAATCAGCTACATTAATTTGAATCATTAGTACTGGATGTTTTCCACTAAAATCTTATGAATTTCTGTGTAGTTTTTGGCAAGAATATTGTATTTGTCGTCCAGGTGCAGTTTTTCAGTGTGGACACATGTTTTGAAGACCCTGAACCTTGAATGTAAGGGATCTGTTGGGACTTTACTTCCATTGACTAATATTGGACACTGAGTTGTATGATTCTGCAAGTTTGATGATGATGTAGCAAAAGTAGGGAGAGAAGATGACATTTCACTGACAATTAAAAAGGCAATTAAGTGTGTAGTGTTGTTGTTTTGTTGTTTGGGGTTTTCTTAGCGTGGAGCAAGTGTTATTTGACATTGGTTGAATGTGATGACATTTTATTGTAACTTTATGTGGCTGTGGAGAGTGGGAAACGTGTACGCTATATGCTGTGTGCTGCGCACTGCATGAGCAAGAGATGCTTTCTGGTCTGTAGCAGGTCTCCTGGTCCTGTTACTGAAACTCAAACTTAGATGCTCGATCTGTTGGTGATGGTAGTGCTCAGATAAAATTAAGTAGCTCATAATGTGTTATAGCATTATTGGATTAGTCTACTTTAATTGGCTAAATAAGATTTCTAAAAACTTTTTTTCAAAACTATAATTAGATATCTTTTGGTTTTTTATAGGATTGATAGTTAACTCTTCTAACTAGCTGTAATTTCTCTTGGTTTTCTATTAAATAGCTCTCTTTATGCATAAAAAAAGAGACAGTCCAGAAAGTATCTAAAACACCTTTTCATCTGAGATGGTTAACTGTATGGGACTTTTGTCACGGCTTTAATGCAAGTAGAAGCAACTTCTGAGTTTTCAAATATCGGTATGGAAGCTGAGATAGGATAAAACTCACTTGCACTGTGAATGAGCCAGGGGTTTAAGAAAAGCTCGTTGTGATCCCTAACTCATAAAAAGCAACACAGAATTGTGTATGTCACCTGGTAATAATCTTCCCCTGTACAGCATCGGTAGGAATCACTCTGAGTACAGCTGACACCGCATTGTACAAAAAATCCAATATTTAGAGTGTTTTTATGCATCATATTTCTGTTCATAGTGGGATGAAATGAATGATGGATGAGAATAATATTTTTATCTGCTTAAATCCCAAGTATTTTTAATCCTTGTAGAAGAATCATGCAGGTACTTACAACTTTTCTCAGGTTTTCTCATCATCATCAAAACTTGCTTAACACACAGTTACAGAAAGATGTATTTTAAAGTCAAGCGTTTTGCTGCTATAGACACAAGAAAGATCTCTACACAACAGCTAGAATAACAAGAACCCTGAAGTGAAGTGAACTGTCAGTAGGCTCATTTATAAGAACAATAACAGAGGTTCACATTGAAGGCATAGGTTTTGCTGTATGGAGAGTACATCTATCATGAAGATGAAGCTTGCAAGACCCCTCTGCAGGCACCTTCCCTTAGTCTTTCCTGTTAAGTTCTTCCTGTTCCTATGACACACCAATGACACAAAGAGCAAGATATACATTCTTGGTGGGGTTTTTTTTTTTGTTTAGGTCAATAGGTCATGTACTGGATCCTTCTCCAGTAAGTGATTACCTGTGCAAAATTGATCAATTTTAGCAAAGTGTACTAGACCAGCATATCTTATAGCCTTTGAGTTAGAACAACTTTCTAGAGGTGAGTTTAACTCCCAGGTAAAGGGATGAATTACATCCAAGTCTTGCATGTATTATATACTTGCATGCATTTAGTATTTAAACCCCCAAGTTTTCAAATTGAAAGTGAGAAGTTTTTTGTGGATATTTTTCTTTCTTTCTTTCTTTCTTTTCCCCTGTCTGCTTAGTTTTAGTTTCCTTCATGTTTTCTTTGTGTTTTGTTTTTTTATAAGACCTAAAATGAAGTGTTCTGACCATTACAAATGTAACCACACTTCTGTTGGGAGGTAGGAGTGGGATTTTCCCCTTCTCCCTTTTCAGAAAGAGTAACTGGAATGAGGTGAGGAGAGAATTCATTAGTGGGTTGGTGGACTGGTTAAATATTATCTTAAATGTGTTCATTCTTTGTAGCTACTTTATGAAAAAATATTAGGTCTGTAAAATGCATATTTCATACCTGTTCTGCCTTATTTAATCTAAGTAAAATATTTTACTTGGCAAATGCTATTGTTTTAGCCAGTATTGGCTGTCTTTGATGCAAGATTTCCCCATACCTCTCTTCTCCCAAGGCAGATTTATACATAAGGCAGCTGCTAAAGGGAGAGCACTGATATCATTGAGCAGAGAACAGAATCAGGATGGGAAATCAAACTCCAGAAAAGAACAGGTGATTGTTCCTAATGGGGAAAAATAAGCTAAAGCAGCTGTTTGTGTTCAAAAGTATGGGCCTACAGAGAAATGCATCTTTGTTACTTGGCTTGGATTTTCAGCAAAAATGGCTGAGTTGGAGGGAATGAGGATACATTTTGGATAATTTTTGTAAAAATAACACTTTTGTTAAATGAGGGATTTAATGGCTAGCTCACCATAGCACTGGCCGATAAATGGATGTGGGGAGAAAAATTCTGAAGCTTAAAACTGGCTTTTTCTTTTTACATAATCTTAGACATTGCTCAGCTGTGGCAACTGAAATAGAATCAATTTATAATAAAATAATGTTTTATTATTATTAT
>NW_010185817.1:0-603 GCF_000695765.1 Mesitornis unicolor | reverse complement strand
TGTGACCTAGTCTAGGTGATCCTGCTCTGGCAGGGGGGGTTGGACTGGATGATCTTTTGAGGTCCCTTCCCACTCCTGAGATTCTGTGATTCTGTGGTTCTGTGAAATAGACATGAAGAGACATGAAAAGCCTCAGTCTCACCAATAGGTACAGAATCCACTAAACTCTACTGTACTGAAATTCCCTTTCATATGCAAATGTAAAAATTGAGTTATCTTTTATTAACATTTTCTCCTTTAAACTGCCCAGATGATTCAGTCTAATGAACAAAATACAGGAGTCTTAAATTAAGTCCAGAGCTTTTGTACTTCTGAGTTAAAGAAGAGGTAATTTTAGCCTGGCTTATTTTTCATATTCGTCCAATTAACCTCTCAAAGTTTTAGCAAAAAAGTCAGCATGATGGATCTCATTTGAATTGAACAAATGCCATCTAAGTGTCAAAAAATTGACTTACGTCAGCCACTACAAGCCAAGACCAGGATTCAAAACGAGGTGGACAGACTGTGAGGCAGTGGGAGCTAATTGTTGATACTTCAGAAACCTTTGATAATGGGAAAGTACAGAAAACCCTCCAAAGTGTCCTGGTTTGAGCTAAATAGAAC
>NW_010185816.1:602-5979 GCF_000695765.1 Mesitornis unicolor | reverse complement strand
GTCCAGAAGGCGGGTCACCTTGTCATAGAATTCTCCAGTACAAGAAGTTTAAATTCATCTGGTGAGCAAACCCGAAGCTTTGTTCTTGTGAAACAGGTTAATCCCATGCAGACTGCAGGGATTTGTGCCTTTCTCCCAGCTTAGTTGTGAACACTGGATATTTTGCAGGGTTTGGTCTTTTGTACCAGGAGCTTCACATGTGCTAAAGGCCTCTGGGAAACATTGTGTGGCTTATGGTGAACGACAGCACCCTGTAAACATCCCATCCAAGCATATACTCCGTGGTGCCCGTTACTGAACAGTCCTGGATTTAACTGTTCAAGACAGTTTCTCTTTTAGCTGTGCATTGCCCATATCTGATAACTAAGAATAATCACTTGAAATAATCTTCTTAATTCTGGTATAGTTTGCTTTCTGAAGCTTGTACTGCGAAGTGTCATTTGCACATAATCCTCTATCAGTTCACACAGCACATTCTGTAAAACTACTTAAGGTTTAATGAGTATGAATACGAGTTGCTCTGCTTGACAAGAAAGACTGAGCGGGGTATGGGCTTTCAGGCATCTTTACAATGTCTGGAAAACTCATTGGCTGAAATACGCTTGCAGAGCAATTTTATTTTAATTTTTTTTTTTTTTAATGGAGCTCTGCTCTCCCTGGTGAGAAAGTGGGGTTTATTTTAGGTCTCTGCTGGCTGTAAAAGCTACCCAAATGCCACACTGCAGCTCGACATTTTTGCAATTGCTCCAAGTAACCCAGTGAGTCCTGGGTTTGATGAAGTTTTTGTGCAAGTTCCGAAGCAGAAATCAAACAAGGCCTTATCTCCCCGGGCTTGGGACAAGCGTGGCGCTAATGGCTGTGTGCAATCCCACTGCGTTAACCAGCTCTGGGTAGATATGCCACAGTTTGCTTTGGCACACACCTACCAGTGCTGCACTGACAACACATCAAGCAGAGGGTTTGCTGTGAACATGTTTGTTTTAGCTCTTTTATCAACACTACCAGGTCTTGAGAGATGTACTGTTTTCTTTCACACTCTAGCACCTGTGGTCACAGATGACTTGAAAAATAAAACCATTTTCACTAAGTGTTTGGATATCTAAGAACCATGAGTCAATGCATTTTAAAAGCTCAGAAGTCAAACAACAAATTCAGTTAGAAATACTGTATTTAAAAGGACTTGTGCCTTCTCGCATTTGCTGTGGGACTCCTGCAGACTTGAAATATGCCTTTTTCCCCCCAAACCACAAAAGAAAAGAAAAAAAATTGCAAAAGCCTGCACACATTCCACACAATCCATAATGGCATATTTGTATTAAAGAACTGATCTACCCCCTGCAGGACCAGGATTATCACCATCTACTGTGCTATACAGCAACAAAAAGAAAAAATAATAATTCCTCATATTTGCCTTGTATGCTTCCTACACTAACAGGGCCATTTTAGTTAGGCTATCTAACTTTATTCTCTTTCATTCCTGTATCAAGTCAGATATAACCATGCACTTCTCCAAAGTAACTCAGAATACCTGTCCCAACAGGCAATCTTTCAATCTTCAAGAAGGCAGAACACTGACATCACCATCATTTAAAAGCGAAGAGAAAGAAAACAAAAAAGAACCTAAACCAACTCACAACCCCCCCAGCCCCAACTCTAAACCCCCCCAGTTAACACTGAGCCCTTTCTGCTTTGCTCAGCCTGGCAGAGGCCCGCAGCGTTTTCAAGGGTGTGCTGGATTTATTTTGCTAAACTCGCCCCAAGGTCAGGCCTTGCATGAATGGACCTACATGAATCATTCTTTCCGCCTGCCTTCCCACTCGGGATTATCAGTGTGCTTGATTACAGTAATTAGCATTAGGCTTTCATTCCAGCATATTCTACCATTACTGTCTCCTGAACTAGCACAAGCATTTATTCTTCTCTCTCAGTTATTAAATAAAGCCTCAATGATAGAATAACTTCAGCAGTAAAGATATTTTTTACATATTTTCATTAGTTCTTATCTGTAGCTCAGACTAGTTGTAACCACTGCAGCTTGAGGTGCAGCCACCCAGATCTCTCACTCTGGACCTTACAAGCAGCAACCATTGGAAGAACAATGTGAACAAAAAAGAATGACAGGCAAAACCATTCCCTTACACTTAAAAAAAAAATCATCCCACTTGAACATTATAACAAGTATTAATGGCTAGCACCTCGTTGTTCTTACATAGGGGGAATAAAACCAGCTCAGGTCAGAAATATCAACTAGAGTCCCAGTTTTAGGATTTATCAACACAGAGCAACTACTTCAGCCATTTGGGAGCTCTGAACAAAAAGCACATCATTTCCACTTAATAAACAACCAAATACACAGAAGTTACACACAAAACCAGGAAAAAACCTTAGGGAAAATGAAACAAAACAAAATTTCATTCCCTTTGCTGGCATCTCTGGTTCTCACCTTCTCCATCAACACACGTGGAGATCCTGGAGTAACTGGACCTGGACCCCCAGACTGGGTACCCCTCCATGCTCTGCCACCCCAGCCCACACCACGAGGAGCAGCCTTGTTGGCCACTCCAGAAATCATCTTCCCAAGTGGGTACTCTCTGCATTCAAGTGGGATCACAGCAACGCATTTGCCAGCTGCCCAAACAATGTCAACAAGACAACTTTTACTGGAATTCCTCTCTCTGCAGAATTCACTCTCCAGTATCCTAGCCTTTAACAGGACATGTATTTGCTCAACTACAAAAGCTACTTAAGTTTAAAAGTCAAGGTTGACTCAAACAACACCTGGTTAATGGACTGCAGGCCAATGCTTTCTCACCCTTCTTGTGTTACAGTTCCAAGCCAACACTGAAAAATGCATTTTTGCTGCTCCACTAGAGACAAGCGGGTATAAACTGATGTTGAAACCAGCAGATAAAGGAAAAACTGTATCAAAAACTTGACTCTTGAAAGATGCTGGAATCTGTCCATTTGTCAGCTGTTTAGCCAAGTAATTTATCTACTATTCTAAAAGCAGTAAGTGCTTACATTAACACTGACAGCACTGGGTAGATGACATTGAATGCTGCAGGAGCTGGACAAGCCAGTTCAAGTGATTAAATGCATTCAGCTCCTCTAGTTATGCTAATGACCCATTATCTTTTAATCCCAGGCAAGGGGTAGATCAGCTGCGATCCCACGCAGAACCTCAGCATTTACTGATGTGGTTACAAGCACAACACTGAGGGCAGCCGAGTAAGCAACTCCATTTCTGTTCCTGACCTGTGGTCACTGGTCAAAGGCAATGTTGTCCTGGCAGCAACCCCCTTTCTCACCAAGGGCAACCACCACATCCAGTTGTCAGCCTGCTCAGCCAAGGAAAAGCAGCCGTCAGCTACCAGAAACTTCATTACGTCTTAAAAGCACTTTCTATCAAGTCATTACAGCCAACTCTAAGCAGATGGTTTGGGTCATTCCCCTACCCCTATAAATATCACTAGGAGGAGGAACCATCAATTACATGATGTACTACACCCAGCCTTAGCTCACCATAAGTGTGGGTACAAAACAAGCTGGATTTCTTCCCCAGAGCACAGTCTTGGGCTACAATTCCCTTCCCAGCACCAGGTTCACAACCCCATCCTTTGGGGCTGTGTGCTCAAACCACCAAACTCCAGCCCTGCTCATCTGAGTCTCTCACAAAACACAAAAAGAAACACAGGGGAAAAAAGGGTGGCTAGCACATCTAGATATTTATATGACCATGTGAGAAATATGCCCTAAGCACAGGCTTCTGGATTTGCACTTATCTTTAATAATGAAGAACTGAACACTCCAGCTCAAGCCCTGGCCTCTCCAGGGCAATGCTTAGCATCAGCTGCTCCCAGTCACTTGGGCAATCAGATAATTATCACTTGTCATTTAAGACTGGTCAGACTACAGGGGGAAGCGACCTGCTTTCAAGAAAAATGGATCATTCCTTTGATTTCATGAGCACATTTGAAACAGCTGCAAAGGACGGGCTCAGCACCGCCAGCTGTGACCTGGCAGGGGACTAAAGGCCAAAGCAAGTCCTGAGGAGTGACACCAGTCCCATTCCAAAGCAGGACTGTGTGACTGTTACTTTTCTTGCTCCTAAATCCACTTTTTTTTTTCCAAGTTTACCTCTTGCCAATACTGTCAGAAGTCTCTCTTGGGACCACCTTCAGTCACGCTGCTGACCCACCACCAAGCGAGGTCCTGGCTTCTCAGGGAGCCTCCCAGCAGCCCCTTCCTGTACCACCATGGCTGGATGCTACAACAGAAGCCAATTCTTCCCAATTTTAACATTTTCAGGTATTATTTGCAAAGCTAGTGAGGTCTCTTCTCTTCTTTATCACCCTCTGAGAGCAGCCACTAATATATCAGAGCATCACTCCTCTCTTCAGTGAGGGCAGAATTTTTTTTAAAAAAAATCTAATTTACAAGGCTGCCACGCTCAGTAACATGAGATAACACCCTACAACCCCTGCTGGTGTTACAGCTCGTTGTGATCCAAAGCAGGACCGGCCTGATGAGAACTGCCCTCACACTTCTCAGGTTTGCTGAATCAAACAAGGAATTTGGCAAGCCACCTGTCTAGGCAGAAGCAGACTTTGGTTTTTCTTGTTTAATATTAAACCAAACTTTTTTCAAAGTAACAGGAAAACAGGCTCTCTCCACTGAATTATGATGTTCATCTTCACAACAGGAAGATTTGTACAGTCACCCAGAGGCAATTTTGTGTTTTGTTGTGCTACATCCCACATTATCAGGAAAGAGGACTTCCCTGTGCCCAGTGGGTAGATGCTAAGCCCCAAAAGCTGAGCATTGTGGACACCCCGGCAGCACAGCCAGCCCCACCAACTGCTGCTCCCTGCACCCAGTCCAGCTCTTCTCTCCTCACCATCCATCTCCTCCTGCTATTTCTCCAAAAAAGCCCCAGCTGGAGCATTTGGTAAGGGACAGTCCAAAGTAAAACCAGAGACATAAAGCTGTGTAACAGGCGCCTTTGAACTCAAATACAAACCCAGGCTCTGTCTTCCATAACCATTTCTTTAGAACTCATGGTACATGCTTTCCCTTTTCTGTCACAGCTTTGGCAGATGAATGAAAAGACGGCAAACAGCTTGTATGTGTTACGGCAATATTTTTAAGTTATAGCTCCTTTGAAGGCCTCTCAATGCTCTCAGTGTTTGCTCAAGCGCCCCAGCAGCGGCTCAGCAATCTTACGCAGCCTCAACATGCTGTGGGAAGGCAGGGCAGTGGCGGGTGTCCAGCCCTTTGCCAGGGCAGCCCAATGGTAATAGAAACACCAGTGCCTATGGGAAGGTCCTCAGTTCAGGCAAAGCTCCTCATCTGTCCTGCAGCCTATCACTCTGCCTTG
>NW_010185816.1:0-571 GCF_000695765.1 Mesitornis unicolor | reverse complement strand
ACTCTTTCCTGTGCAAGGGATGGGTTATTTTCACATATATCTACACACAAAGCCCATTTCAAGCTAGCCACAGCACCTTAGCAAAGAAGTTTCCAGAATACATCTTTGTGAGGTTAAATACAAGTATGAGTACACTTACACAGTAATTACTACCAGCCCACAAGGACCTCCAAACAGCAGCCTGCACGGAGCAACTCCTTGCTGACTTTACTCCTGCCTTCCTAAAAAACCCCAACAGCTTGTGAACTCAGTCCAGGGCACGAGTCCAACCCCTCTGCAGCGCTGAGCACTAAAAAGAAACCTTTGAAAGCCGAATCTTTATGAATTAGCATAAAAAAAAAAACAAACCAAAAAACACCTAGAGAACACTCTGCATTAAGAGAGGGAAAAGCGGCTGAAACAGCACCCCCATTCAGAGGGGAACATTTCCTCGCGTACATTTGGGGGTACCGATAATAACATATAGTTTAAAAGACCCAAAAGGCTGCCCGGGTGCCCCGCTCCCATCACCTGCGGCCACCCCCGGCTCCGCTCCGCTCCCCTCCCCCGAATGCGGCTCACCCTGGAGATG
>NW_010185815.1:0-1016 GCF_000695765.1 Mesitornis unicolor | reverse complement strand
TATATCTACAAAACCAATATAAAATCCTTCCTGCACCATTCCCCAATGATGATTACATCACCAGAGGCTCTGCAGAGCAGGGCACTGGAAAAGTCCCAGAAAGAACTCAGCAGCAGGTGGAAGCAGGATGCAGGAACAAACAAATCAGGATCAGAGGCAGATTAACTAGCCGGGGTCTGCTCAGACTTTGGTCATTGCAGGATCTGGACGGATGGAAGGGTCTGAGATGGAAGGGCTCCAAGATGGAAGAAGGTTCGAGACCCTCGTGATCCCTCAGCTTTATACCGAGTATGACATATGTGGGATGGAATACCTAGTTGGTCAGTTTAGGGTCCACCTTCCCCCCCGTAGGCGCAGACACAGCACCTATGACACAATATGCCTTGAACATTATCAGTTCACACTGTCTGAGAAAAACATGCTGAAAGTTTTCAGCACATTCAGCCACTTAAAAGAGACTGAGCTGAAAAGTAAAATCACTAAATAGAAAATTAGTTCTATTTAGCTCAAATCAGGACACTCAAAAAGTTTCAAATTGTAGCAGTGATGTCTGTGCCAAGGTCCTCCCAGAATGTGACTGTGAATCATCAGTCTGAAGAAAAAATATAGAATAAAATCCAAGCCTTGCTGGTGTCAGTTTTGCCATTGTCCTGACTACTGGACCAAATATCAGAGCTATCAGAAGAGATTCAGACTCCTCTTCATCCCAGAAATAAATCAAAAAACTTCCTCTCATTCTAGTCAAATATGAAGTTAAAAATCACTAACTCCATTCTGTTGTCTTAATTAGCATTTTAAGTCCATTAATTTCCATGATCTATAATGGAACACTTCTATAAAGAACTTTTTCAGAAACTGCTTATTTGTTTATCTGATTTTTTACTACTTTAAGAGAATGGACATCTGCTAAATCTATGTTCTATTTATAAACTATTTTTATTTTTTAAATGAAAGACTTAGGTAAACCCAGCCAAGGGGGTAGGATGCTGTATTGAGTTTTCTGTGAGGGGGTTTTT
>NW_010185814.1:0-13262 GCF_000695765.1 Mesitornis unicolor | reverse complement strand
GTGAGGCCTGCGCGCACCGGGCTGCTGCTGCCGCTGCTCCTCGGCCTCCTCACGCTCCGTCCCGCGGGGCTGCCCGCCGGAGCTCGGCCCGGGGTGTGCTGAGGGCAGGTGCTCCCCGGCAGGGATCTCTGCAGCCACAGCCTCCTTTCGGGGAGGTGAAAGCAGGGAGGGAGGAGGAGGCGGCGGCAGATTTGTCACGACGTTTCCCTCTCTGAATTTTTTTTTTGTTGTTGCTGTTGATTCTGGTGGCTGAAGGGGGAAGTTGAGGTCTTCGTGATTTTTTTTCCCCTCCCTCTAGGCCTTGAAAAAGAGTTTTTAGAAGGTTGGTTTCCCTCCACTTTTCCTGCCCCAGAGCCTCTGTTCTTCCCTGTTCTCACCCATCTGACTCAGCCTGTGCTAACTCTCCAGTTCATTGCCATCAGTGGTGGATGTTTAGCTGTCACATTTGCTTTTCTTTGGGATACAGTAGTTCAAGTGGTGTACAAGTCTGGATTTCAGTGCAAGGACTGCAGTCAGCATGTTTTAGTTGTTTGAGAGTTTTATACTCTTAGATTGCTGTACTGTACCCATCAGTAGTTCAGTTTAGCGATATATCCTATGATATTATGCATCCTGGAGGCTTTAATGCTCTGCTTCTAAGAAATAGTTGTTCCATCATATTGGCATAACATTGCTTTAGTGATATATACGCATGTAAGGGTAACATTTGTAATAATCATCTTCCAAAATGTACTGGGATGGGACTCGGGAGACAAGAATACACTTCTAGTTCTGCCACTCAGCTGTACAACATCCATGCACTGCTTTACTCTCAGTAATCCTGCTTGCCTTCCCTTACAAAGTGCTCTGAAACTTGGTTAAAAAGCACCATATAAGAGAAGTATTTCTTTTCAGACCAATGAAACTTCATTAAAGTTATTACCACACACTATTTCAGGTATTTACTGATAATAGCTCCTCTGTGAAAACTAAAGCTTCCAAAATATATTCCAAATAAATGAGGGCTGATTACTGAAAATATTTTTAAGAATTTGAGAGTCACAAGCCATTAAGTTAAATTAGTCCTATATCCCACCTTTCTCTGAATCATCATCCGCTGTAACGTTTGCAGCTCACAGGTTGAAATACCATGAGATCTAAAGCTGAGCAGTAGAAAAAATACATTGTGGATGATAATGATTTATATTTTTGAAGCCAGTCCTTTTCTTGGTAAATGTAATAATTGTCTGAGTTAACACAATTGTGAGTTACCAGTTGTCAGACTTTTTTACTGACACGTGACCCATGTGCGGCCTAAATGCTGTTATCCTAAAAGTCGTATAAATGTATATAGTAGCAGTGATTACTGGAGTTGTTACAGTTAAGGCTGTGTTGTAATACATTCAGACTATCAGGTGAACTCAGAATCAGGCACAGCCAACTCCAAAGAAATTCTTCAGTTTTTAAACTTTTTGTATATTTTCTTATTTGATACTGGTAACTGCTGCTGAGCCAACAACAGGAGCTTACCCTTTAATGGACTATGAACCTATGTAATGAACTTCAATGCATATGAGAGCTCCTGAGAGCATGAGCATTTATTGTTTTTACGTATAGATGCGTGATGGGAAGAAGATGAACTTTTTTATCCTCTAGATTTTATGATGGCTTCATAATTTAGATACTACAGATACAGACAGTAAACTCCTATGAAAACCAAACATTTCAAAAGACTTTAATGACATCCTTTTGTTAGTGAGGTGAAGACTAGAGTGTTCTCCAGCCTTGTGAATGGAAAGGCGACTAAATACGACTTGGACTGGTAGCTTTGTTTAGTGATGAGTTTCTGGTATGTTTCATTTCATTTCACTTTCTCTGAAGTCCAAGGAAAGCCACAAACTTGATTTTTTTTACAAATAGTTTTTTAGTTTCTGCTGCAATTTTTGCAATATTTGCAATATTAGCAAAGCTCACATGACCCACAGAAATGGTTCAGAGCTTTTCTTAAAATACTGTGCCACCTGTGAGAGTGGCACTTACCTTTGAGAAACGTAAGTGAAAACATTCCTCTCATGTTTTTACAGTACTGGCTTTACTCAAACATCCTTCTCTCTTTTATTTGCATTTGAATACCACTTGCATCTTTTGGACTTTGGTACCTCGTATTAATGTGGAAGAAAAATGTGATTTGGTGGACATGTGTTATACGTTCTCTGCCTGCCTATGATTTACACTAACGTAGAGATCATCTTTGCTGTCTTGGGGTTATGGTTGCTGTTACAACTTCATTTTTCACTGGGAAAGGGCTATGCAAAGGACTGTTTTACACTTTGTCCAGAAAGGACTACTGTTGCCGAAGCCTTAGAAAGTTTACTTTCTGCTCCATCCTTAGGAGTTTTGTCTTAAACTGGTAGGTACGTTGCTGTAATTGAGAGCAGCTGTTGCTGAGAATTGTGGAGGGTTGACGGTTTCTGAGATCATCAGCTCCCAGTCCATTGGAGGCTTTGCTGATTAGCACGTGTAAGAGCATTTTGGATCAGGAGCCAGTGATGTCTGCAGAGTGCAAATGTGGTACGTTAGCTAAACTCTTTGACTTAGACTCCACACTGCTCTGTAGTAAATAACCTATAGGTTTTGTGTGTTGTTTTTTTTTCCTTCTAGCCCAGGAAAGTGCCCAAAACAGTTCAGTCTGTAAAAACACGGCTCTTTGGCTGAGCTGTACTCTCAGAGGAAGAGGGCTGTTAAACGTGATGGAAGGAGTTGCTTGCCTGTCTTTAGTTCTTAAGTTAGTCAGGCTTAAATGCTGTATTTCTGACCTCCAGAAGAAGGGGCATATCTATTACCATTTCTAGTTTTTAGGAAGGTTGCTACTGTGATCTGTTTTACTTAAGAATTTTTTAATCAGTTATCCAAATGACAGGTTTTTTTCTGATGTCACAGCTTCTGTAATCAAATATTTTTTAAAAAAGGACTTGGAAATGATGCAGTGTTTGAGGTCCCTGCCATATTGGATAACATTATAATTGGATAATTCATATTCTTTTTATTGAAGTTGAATAGAAGAAAGCATGATTACTCTGAATTTTATGGAAATCTGTGTGACAGTGTTTGGGGAGAAATGGTCAACCGTATTTATGCTCTGAGAGCTGGGATAAGAAGCAAGAGCCAAGCTGGAGCAGTTAGTAAAACTGCATCCAAGCCTTGGAGGTGAACTTCTAACATTTAGCATATTCTGAATAAAGTTTAATGAATTACCAAACAGAATAGAAATGGGTATTTTTGCCTCTGTTAATGGTTATATGCGGACTTTCCAATGATTATATGTGGACTTCCCAAAAGCACTGAGTCATAACATGACCTCAAGTCTGGCTGGAAATTGTTTGAAAATAATAGGAAGAATCACTTGTCACTGGTGTTGAACCGAATGCAGCAGAAAAGTGCCAGTATCGTGGTGTCCTGTGTTCTGTTTAATATTTTCCTTCTGTACTGTTTAAGCTGAGGGGCTTTTTGCTCTGTTAATGGGCTGGCAAATTGTTATTTTAGGTTTATTAAAGAACATTATTACGACACTACTAATTAATCTAGTTGTGTGTATCTGAAAAGTTCATGTGCTTGCTTAAGTTGACTTGCATTTAGTACTGCATCACATAGTGGTGAATTAGAATGGGAATCAAATCCATCTTAATACATGAACTTTTAACCTTTTATGTGTTACAGCATCAGTTTTTGTCTCAGTGGTGTTTTTTTTCTGAACTTCTAGTTGGCTAAGCTTTTTTTTTTTTTAAGTTTATCAAGATACTGAGAATCTACCATTTACTTCTCTGGATGACTTGTTTCAGTGATTCATCTTTTCCACTATTTAAAAATAAGGCATGCAATTATTGTTGAATACATTTGAATGCATCTGTCTTTCACTGATTCTTGTTATCTCTTCTGAATTCTCTATCATATCAGACTGCCTTAAAACTTGATTTGTCCCTTTGACACTGTGTTTTCACTCCTCTGCATGGTTGCAGTCCTTAGCATTTAAAAACAGATACGGTTTTTAAAATGCATAGTTTTAAAAGAGCATCAACAGATCATATATTTGCCGGGCTGACTATGCTAGGACTCTTGGTTAAGTTTAACAAAGATGCTGATTTAAAATGTTTGTCTCACAGTGTTTTTTAACATCTGATCTGGTACATCTGTTTAACAAATGAGTTGGAAACCAAATCAATATAATGTGATACAATTATACCATTTTGAATCTTTCCAACTATAGAGTGAAAGTATTTATTGACTATTTTTGATCTTTCCTTATGATTTTTAACACTTCTGCCACCTCTGTCTGGTCATGGGCCTCTGCTGTTGTTGAGGCGATGTTTGTCACTAACACTCTTGACTGTGTCATTTGTGGATGTTTTATATCTCCCAGTTTCTACACCCTGTGACTCTTGTGTTGATGGTAATCTAGCCTCCTCTGTTCTACACTGTAGATCCTGCTTTTTTTTTTAAACTTACACTTCCTTCTTTTTAAAAAAAAATCATGTTTTGAACAACTAGGATACACTGTAGCCAAAATCATCCACTTTGTTAGTAGTTGAGTTGGCAGACCACAGATAAAAGCCCTCTTATGGAAGTTTCCATTTCCATGTTTTTCTGTCTAAGATTTTTCATCCCAATCCATTTTGTTCATAGCTTTTTTAACTTCAGAAATTTTGAGACCTCAGGAATATGAGCATGTATGTGCATCATATGTTTACACAGATGACAGTAATCTCTATCTGGCTATGTAATCTGGTTATGATCAGTAATTCTTAGACTATCCTCAATTTCTAGTCTAGTGACTTACTCATTTCAGCCATTATAATGGGATATATAATAATTTCTCTGTGTTGGTTATGGTAAGTGCTGTTAGAAAACTTGCTAATAGTTTTTAAAAACTGATGTTTCTACTGTTGGCTGGTTAAGATCCTGAGATACTAGGTTTCATTATTAAAGACTTCAGTTTTACACTTTTCTTTCAGCACATTGCAAATACAGGCTTACAAAAACAAAATCCTCCTATTCAGTAGTTTGAGCTGCTGGTCTGTAACAGACCTCTGCTGGCATCGCCTTCTGAGTGAGCTGTCTTATTTAACCCTTAGACCTACATATAGTCAGTTTATCCTTCAGCTCTGAACTATCAGGTGATGAATGTCTGAATGATGTTTCTTGAAACCTGGATTGTGCCTGCCTGATAATAAGTGGTATTTGTATTTAATCTTTAGCTTTTACACAAATGGGCTTTTAGCCTTTACTCTTTCATGTTAGGAAAGAAGTATAGCTGTGTGATGTGTAGGGAGAATAGACTTGAGTTTTGAGAAGGTGTGGAACTTGCTGAGAGTTCTAAAGAACCTTTCTAGAGCTGTAGAAGTTCATTTTTGGCATTAGACCTTGGTCTGATGTTAGCATAAAAATTGTACTTGGCATCGGATGAATTGTCATCCAGGCTGTTTTCTTGTCACTTATAGTGGCCAACAGCAGGTATTTTAAAGGAAGTTACAAAAAAATCCCCAATTGTGGAATAATTGCCATACCATGAAGATCCTCAAATTCTTGTCAGTTTAGAAGGGTTTACTGTGCGGTGTTCTTCCCCCTAGTATTTTTCTTGTTGATATGTAATTTTATATCGGTGGGTGTTTTCATTATCTATGGAAATTTGTAATCTTTTTACAAATTTTACAGTGTTGTATTTATAATCTACCTTCCCACTGTCACATGCAGCACTCTTTTCTGAATTGCTAAGAGTGGCTTAAAGCTCAGTAGTTACTTGAGGAGCACTGATGATTATTTCTTATCTACTGTGCTTTAGATGTGTCAGCAGCTAATTTGATTTGCCAGCATGCTACCCATTTACTTATATTTTTTAATGTCATTAATCTCATGTGGTGTTGATGAATATGATTGTATTCTGGATCCTGAAATTTTCCATTAACACTGGTGGACCAGTGATTCCTGCATCCTGTATGATATGGGTATACACACTCTGTTGTTTTTCCTCATGTCATTCTTCACAGCAAGGCAGCATCTGTATCTGGATGAGGGTCTGCCTATATTTACTGATTGAAGGTTGACATGTTTCAGAGTTGAAAACTGTTGATGTATTTTCTGATCCTCCCTAAAATATTCTCTTTCAAAATTTAGGATTATTTTCTTAAAGAGTGCTTAGTTTTGCTATCATCTCTGCTTTTAAAGGGTTTATCAGGGCTCCCACTGGCCTTTCAGATGTAAGCTTGACCTCTTTTAAAAGTAGAGACTTTAAGCTTGTAATGGTATGTTTCATGTCTGTTTTGCAGCTGTTCTCATATCAGCATGGTTGCTGCACTGTAAATCTGAGTAAGAGGATCCAGTGTCAAGGTGATACTTTGATTTCTTGCACCTTGACTAAAATTTGTCTGGAGTGTTAAGAAGTAACATTTACTAGTTTTGTAGAACCTTTCACCTGTAAATGAAAATAGCATTAATTATTTTCAGCGAGAGGGAAGAGACTTGAATTTTCAAGGACAAACAACAACTCAAAGCAGAAGCTCCAGTAAGAACCCAGATTTTATAATATCCCATCACAGCTAATACAGGAACACACTGTAAAATATTTAGTAAATCACAAGGTTTAAATGATTTTGTTAAATGGGAGAAATGAAAAGTAATTTAAACATGTTAAGTAGTAGAACATGTAAAAGAAATTTGAGAAGTAGAGTGAAAAAGTAGAAATGAGAATAGTACTAATGTTTATAGGACAAATACAAGTAAACATTTAGTATACTTATCTTAATCTAAGGTAATTTGATAATTGTGCTGGATAGAATAATGGGGTTATTAATTTCTTTAGTGAGAAGAGAGGCTCTTAGCTGATACTTGTGCTTGTTTTGCATGTCCTGCTTCCTATAAAACTTACCTATACTTTCAGAACAGTGGCTTGAAAACCTCCAGCATATACAGCCAGTTATTTCTATTGGAACCACATATTTAAAAAAAGCATGTGGGAGCCTTGCTTGTCTTTCAGTTATTCATGAGTCAATAGCATAGTGTTTCTTCCTTTAGGCCTGACTCATTTTTAGTTTACATCATTTACACATATGCCTATGGTGATAATAAATATACACAGTTTGGTGAAAAGTTAATAAATTCAATTGCAAAACTGGGAAATTCTTTTTTACGTGTCTTTTTGTAGACTGAAAACTAGGCCTGGTGCTGCTTGTGATGATGATTCTATGATGCCTTTTAAAGTTTGTTATTCCCCATAATCTTTATGCACAATGCATGAAGCAGTGGAGGCTAACAGACTGAAGATTTCACCTCCTTTGGTTTTCATTGTACATTCACATTTATACATAAATCTTATACTGGTTGTGCTCTGCCAGTTTTACTGCTTCATGAAAATATGTAGCAGATATTGAAAAGATTCTTTTCTTTTGAAGTATACATAAATCTGGACTCGTGTAACTTTAATTTTTGTGTCTGGATCAGAGGAGAGTGGATGAGCGTAAGTAGAGGAAAGTGCAACAAGCAGAAAGTTTCTGAATTCCTGTAATTAGAGGAAACTCATGTCCAAATCAGTAGAAAGTTTTCATAGCAGTGGTATATGGTCGTTGTGCACAAAAAAAACCATATCAAATGTTCAATCAAAGTCAGCATCTTGAAAACAAACAAACAAAAAAAGAATGAAAAAGCTGGCATTTTAGATTGATGAAATATGTGTGTTACAGTTAGGATGTGTTGTTTTTTTTTGTCCCAAATGCACTTTTCAAACAAAGCAGTGAGTTAGAAGAACTGAGAACATTTTATGAATTGAAGGTAACATTCAGCTTTTTGTTTGTGAATTTACTTCACAATTTCTTGGAGAAGTACTCACGTCAATATTAAATGCCCTTTGAAATTTTGTGTTGGTACTTCATGTGTTACTTTTGATAAGTTCATTTTGGGCAGTTCTACTTTGGAAATAAGATTTTGTTCCTGTATGGCATTTCTGAAAAATCCAACAAGCTGAATTACCTTTCTCACCACTCTGTCTATGTGTAAGGCAGTGTAAATATTTTATACTTGAAACTTCAGTATCCCTTTTTCACAAGGTTCTTTTCTGTAGTCAGGGTGGATTTCACCTTGTAGAAACCTACTTCAGTTTTTGCACTGTGCAGTAGTTCCAACTTTTATTTATTATACTGCCCATGAGTCTTGAGTTGAAGATTGCTTGATTCAGGTGCAAGATGACAGCTGAGGCTCTGGTGCAAGTCGGGGAATTGGCAAGAGGTTTAAGGGATAGACAGAATCAGATAAGTATAGAGCAGGATATACTTTCTTCGTTTCTAGCTAATTACCAACTGTTTGCGGCCCCTTTCATACTACAAATTTTTCAGAACTCTATATGTTCTGAAGCAGATCGCTGGTTGCTTTTGTTTCTCTCCTTTGATTTTGAAGTCATTTGTTTATTTGACACACCAAACTTGAGTTTTGCAGAGATGGAAAAGCTGCCCTATCTTTTCTCTCTTATGACTTTTGTCTTGAGCCTTAAGTATGTTCTTATGGGGAAGTGAGAGGAATTCTGTACCTGAGAAGAAATGAGGACATATATTGGACAGATACAAGTTGATATTAATTTTTAATATCTGATAATGATGTCAGGTGTATGCTTGGTGCAGTCAAGGTGCCTTTACCCACAAATGCAGACTCCGCTTATTGCAAGGGTCAGTCCTTATGAAAGTGAGTGGGGAGGAGCAGAGGGCAGTAGCAGCTGCTGTCA
This sequence comes from Mesitornis unicolor, assembly GCF_000695765.1. Classification (NCBI taxonomy): domain Eukaryota; kingdom Metazoa; phylum Chordata; class Aves; order Mesitornithiformes; family Mesitornithidae; genus Mesitornis; species Mesitornis unicolor. The sequence continues at coordinate 4,522 of NW_010185814.1, read as the reverse complement.
CTGGACGTTGCTCCACTTTGACATTGTGCATGACTGGGACGGAGTGAGGTACATGTTCAGAGTGAACAAGTGGCACTATCAGCTGTTGCACATCCAGCTGAGACATGAATGGTTACTTTAATAGCACTCCTGTGTGCTCTACAGCCTCAGTGAGTAAAGAAAGTCCTAGTTTGTTCTTAGTATATGTTCTTAGACATTCTTGTTCTGGTCTTTAGGGGTTTTAGATAAACTGCCAAAGTTCTTGTATATTAAAAGAAAAATATCTAGCTCTACCTTTAAGTCAGTATTCAAAACTGACATATGCCAGGAATTAAGACATGTTGTTGTTCTTGTTTCATAGCTGTTGGGTGAGACTGGATTTTTACATTTATTTACAGTAATAGTGTATGATCTTTCATGGTTGTAATTTCCGCGGAGTAGTTTTATCTGAAAAGAGGGCAAATATGGGCTGAGTGAACATCATTTTACTCCTTGTAACAACTCACCCACATTGGAATGAAAGTATGTTGATAGGCTCATGCTATGATTTTTGTAGGTTGACTGCTGTGCTTCATTTTCTAGAGCTGCTGTTATTTATCATTTAGTCTATAAGCATGCGAGACACCACCTGATACAGTCAGTCAGTCTTTTGCCAGTGTTTCAAGCTTTCAGTAAGACTCAGGGTAATGTCCCATTTACTGTTATGCTCAGAAGCTTCAGATTCACACCATCCCCTTCTGGAAGTAATGGATCAATCCAGCTCAAGCCATAGAAGCTTGAGAAAGAAGAATGGCTGGGTAGGAAGTGAGTGACAAGGACTTAAACCAATGGGTTTAAGAGAAAAAAAGCTTAATAACATGCATTGAATAGCCTTTTTAATTTATTTATTGTTTTTTAACACTCAGAATTTCTTTTGGATCTCTCTTACCTGATTCTCTGCAGTCTCACACTCCCCTAATGCTCGGGGCCCTGGTCTTTCCTGAGCATGAGAGAACCCAGCGTACTTGTAAAATACCACTTTATGGAAGAATGGAATAAAATCTATACCCAACAAAACAGAACATGTTTTGTTTTTTACAGTGTATGTCTCAATGTTTTGTTTGCCTGATTTTTGTGCACGTCGAGCTCCTCTGCTTCTGCATTTTCAAGCCGTGAGTAGGTCCAGCTGCAACAAAAATAATTTTAAGGTAGTGTTGTGGATTAACCACAGTAGGCAGCTAAGCACCACATAACTGCTCACTAGAAAAGAACCGTGGGCAAGGAAGAACAAATACATTACCAATAAAGATACAATTTTAGATATTGTAGCAGGTTGTATTGGCTAACCGTGGTCGTGGAAATAATGGAAGACTTAGTCTTTTACAGGGGTTTTTACTGGGTCATCTTTGATTATTGTAAAATGATACGCAATGATAAAGATGCAAACAGAGTAATGTAAAATTGCTGATGAGAGGCTTGATCATTAACCATGATGGTCTTTACAGTTATTGAAGACTGGCAACCAGTGAAATGAGCCTTTTAGAGTTTGTGCACTGCATGGATTGATTGGGAGGCGAGTTGGATGGCATGGATAAGTTGGGAAAATGAGAATTTTAATTGTATAGACAGGTTGACTTTTACATGTATAGGTCTTATTAAGATCAACAATGAAGTTTCAGATGAGATATGAATATACTGGAAGATGAAGAAGAGGTGATGAGGATCACCTCCTTGTTTTGAACCTAAGTTGTGAAAATTGTGACAAAGATGTGTTTGACACAGGGAGAAAAAGTGGTCAAGGATTTATAATTTTTCTCTAATATTCAGTTTACTTCAGAAAGAAAAATATCCATACTAGTACATTACATTACGCTGACACTCTTGCTGATGTGCTTGGCCTGGTGGCTGTACGTTCTCCTGTGGGAAAAAAAACCACCACCAACAAAAACAACAAAAAAAACCCAAGCAAACAAAAAAACCTGAAGTTGCCAGCAAGTCTCTAGATTGCTAGTATTGTTTTTCAGCTGCCGTTTCTTACTCACAACCAGACAACTTCTGAAATTATTTTTCAGGTTAACTTCAGAATAGGTGAAGGTTGGGCAGCAGTTTCATTTTTTTCAACATGAGAGAATTTATCTTTCAAAGTCCTGAGTTACAGTTTGCAGTAATTTCATCATTGAAAAGTATCTTGAACTGACAACAATGAATGAACTGCCATCTTACTTCAGACTAATTCCTGTCTACAGTCAGGAATTTTAGCTGGTGAAACATTTTGGCCATGCCAATTTTATTCTTGTTAATTTTGCTTAGTTTTGAAGGAACCAAAACGTTTGTCAGTTCCTGAATTCTGTTGTAGCAGCTGGTAATGAGTTTGTCGTGATTCATTGCTACGTCTGTTCGTGGCATCCACTGGATACTGTGGCTTTCCATGCAGTCCCTTCTGATATGCTGACCTTTTCCCTGTAACTTGAGATACATTTCTGTACTTTCACTGTCTTTACAGAATATTTCAAAGTATTTTTACTTCCATTTGACATTTGATTTTTCTGAGGCTGAAGCTGTGTTTTACTGTCAGTTCTCTCAAAGTCTGTGCCACCATTATGATACATTGACTTGAAGACACAAGTAAAGGATGACAGACAGGGAAATGAAATTGAGATGCAAGCAGACTTTCTAATGGCGTGTACATGTAAACAAATGAAAAAACATTTAACTGACATCTGTCATCTTGCATAGGTGAAAGATAGAGGGAGAAGCTCTCTCTTCCACCCCAGACATTTGCTTTGACACCTTCCTCTCAGAGCTGTAGCTCTGCCATCCAGCCTCTTTAGTGTTTCTGAAATGGACTATCCTAGAGCCAAAGCTCAAAGTTCAATGTCCCACTCTAAGCTCTCTAATAGTTGGTCATGGATCACCCAATTGCACTGGACCTTGCTGGGCTTTCCTGCATCTGTGAGCATATATAAGTTACAATAGTTCTCGAAGGACTGATTATTTTATTAATAGCATGTTGAAAGAAAAAAAACAAAACACCCAAAAGCAAACAAATAAAACCTCAAACTCTGTCTCCTCAGTTGACCTGGTCTCTTGAGGAGAATTTCTTTCTGACCTGATAGAAAAGATCTGACATCAAGTCTGGAATAGCTGCCCCTTGTTAGTGACCCAGCTGTACCTTGATGGCGGATGACAGGGATCTACCTCCTCGAAGTCTAGAGAGAATGACAGTGATAAGGTGAAATTAAAGCTGTACTTTTGTTTTCCTCTGCCCAATTAAACCTTCATTTGAAGTGCCCTTCTACAGAAATCCAGTGAGGAGTGGCTGGTAACCAAGGGTTTGCTCAGTGTCTGCTCACTTGTACACATTGTCAACTCCTGCCAAGTGACGTTTGGCAGGGAACGTAAAAGGAAATGTCTGTCACCAAAAATAAGGAAATGAAAACAAACGCTGTACTGGATGTGAATGGCTACATCTGTTTTTAGTCCCATTCTCTTTACTGGGTGTAATGGAAGTCTTAGATAATGACCTCTATGTGGCTTAGAACAATCGTCTTCCTTTTGTTTTGCTGGATGTCCCCTGATCAAGTTCTGCCCAAAGCTGAATTCTTTTTTTGCTTTGATTTTTCTCTTTATCTGATCCTCACACTTTTTAATGTTGAGTAAGACTTGCATAATTTCAATTGATAATGTGTTACTAAGAAAAACTGTTCTCATTCATTAACTAAAATACTCATGCATGATGACATTCATCTTTGACCATTCAGCTCTGGTGGATTTTGAGGTATATGCTTGTGTCACCCAGTCTTTCTTGGCTATGACAGTTCATGAAGTGCATTTCCAAGTACCGCCTGTTCTCTTAATTCTAATGAATATTTTAAAAAAGAGACAGTTTTTTATTTTGGTTTTTTTGGTGTTTGGTTTTTTTCCCTGTTGTTTGTGGGGATTTTTGGGTTTTTGTTTTGGTTTTATTTGTTTTATTTGTTTTGGTTTTTTTGTGTTTTTTTTTTTTTTAAATGTGCATCTCTTAGTAGGTACTGGGAGATTTTCAGTGTTTAGTCAGTGTAAAAGGGGCTGTGCCTACATATGGGCATTTTAAAACTCTAAATGGATACATAAACATTATATATATATGCATAGTATTACAAGCAAACATCTCTGCTTTCAATGACTCCTGATGCTAGAGGAGGTATCTGGAGCGTTCTGGCCAGCAAACAGCTGCTTTTCTAAGAATGACATTGGAATGTGCACAGATGGGGGACCAAAAACCAAGCAAAACTGCTCTGAGATAGCTCACCACGTGGACTTTCTTTGCTCACGCTGTTAGTGCTGTCTTAGTCCATCGGAGATTTCCTGCAGTCCAGGTGGACTAAACTAAAGTCTACCTGTTAGGCATTGCTACCCTCAGTGACTGCTCTGTGGATAAAGACAGTGTTACAGCAGCTGGTCTTGTCTTGCAGCTGGTGAAATGGTTTGTTCTTAGACTTGGTCTGTGAGAGCACAACAGAGTTTTGAAATGCACAAGAGTAAGTTAGACTTGCCAACTAGGGGAGATGCACTGCTGGATCTC
>NW_010185813.1:7384-18524 GCF_000695765.1 Mesitornis unicolor | reverse complement strand
GAGGTCCCTTCCAGTCCCTAATGTTCTGTGAGTCTGTGATACCAGAGGTCATAAGACTTCATTTCCAGTGTTTTGGAGCAAACAGTGAAGTGTTTGGATTTCATGTTATGTTTTTCACTTAAGCTATTCCTTGCACCTGTAGTTGCACCATTAGAGTTAGCTCTTAATCTGGAAAGGATTTGACTATTTTAAGATTGTTTGTTTTGTTGTGGTTTTGTTTTTTTTAAACAGTAATGCAATCATTATTGGATTCTCTGATCAACTGGTATCTGTTCTTCCAGCAATTTAAGCTATTCCTGTGTTTACAGGCATGAAGATACGCACTTGAGTGATTCCATTTGAACATTTTGTATAAAGCAGTACACAAGCACTAACATTACAGCTCAGCATGATAGAACTTCATAACGAATACGGCTTATGACAATTTTTAGTGGACTTTGTTAAGAATTGAACAGTTCTGGTAATGTATGTAAGGTTTTGTACAATTCCTGCTTTCTTAGTGTTGGTAAATACAAAGCTGTCCAAGGTGCAACTAGAAGACTAAGTCTGTATCCCCCCCAGTGCTGCCTCCCCCCAAGTTAAATTAGGTTGAAGTTGGATGTTATGTTCTGCCAGCAAAGTCTCAACGGAGTTTTCTAATGTGTTCCTAGAATTACAGCAATGCATTAGCCAGTATTTTCAGATGCATTTAACTTTTGTGGTGGAAAGAAATTGACTTAATCTCAAAAAAGCCTGAGCCAAAATTTGGGGAAGCTTTAATGTACTCTCTTGATTCTGTAGATTTACTTTATTTAAGCTTAGTATAAAGTCCTTTGTTTTACTGTAATTAGTTAAATTTTAATGGTTTATACATCCACACTTCTGTCTCAGAATGCTGTGGATAGGTGAAGGAAGTCCAAGTAAATGTAGTAACTAACTGTTTCAGTTCATAAGTATTTCACCCTTTCTTTTTCGTACTCACGTTTTAACCGGCTATGATAGCTGTCTGCTAATGTAGTACTAAGCAGAGGTAGCGGTAAGAGAGAGAAAAGGGAAGGAAATTCAGAATTGTGATAATCAGAACAGTGCTAATTTGGCTACTGGTGGTTATTTCCTGCTGTGTAGGAACATGCGTGTGGTGAGCAGTTTGGAGTTCACAATCCGCTTCTGCTCAAGGTGAGTGATGATTACCCATGTAAACTGGAAGTTTTAGCTTCCTTATTGGGGTACAGCATGTCGATAACATCCTGGTGGCATTACAGTAGCTAAAATACCAGAATTCAATGTTCGAATGCAGTTCCTTTTCACTACTTGCTGGAGCTCTCAAGCCTGATTCAATTCTGTCAGTAGTTCTGTAGTAAAAGAATCTACATGGCTGCTACTAAGTGTTTTAAAACTAGTTATTTGTGGTATGTAACTCATGAACTGGGAACTGAATATTATAATTTCAAGCTCTTTGTGATGAACTGTCAACTGCAATGATTCTTAAAGTATCTGGTTGCTTGTTTGGTTATTTCCTGGTGCAGGCAGTGATTTAAGAGCTACATCAATCATACAGACAGCAAGCTTCAGAAGCTCAGACTTTCTGTAGAAGCTTTCCTCCTCCAGTAATTGTCTTCTACCTGTTTTGCCAAGGAATGAAATGTTGGGTTTTAATTCCTTTTCAAGACAAAGCTTATCAGTTGGGGCAGGGGTTTTGATGGTGAGATACAGGTTTCTAATGAGGATTTGTGGAATGTGTTCTTTTCTCCACCTTCTTACTATGGAAAGAACTCTTTGGACTTAAAGATTTCTTAAGCCAAAAAAGTGGCAGTATAGCTGTAGCAATCGGGAAAACTTGTGCATTGCAGTTTTGTCTCTGCAGTCTCATGCTTGGCTGCCTCTTTGTGTCAATGTGCTCTTTCCCCAACACAGCACATGGTATGCTGATCCCTTCTCGATCACTGCATTGGGGAGGATCATAGCAATCTCATCTACTGCTTGACCAGATACTGAACGTGAATTCACCAAATACACGGGCAGATGAATGTGCCTCAGTGGACCAAATACACTAATAAAAGCTTGATTTGGAAAGTGCCTTGAGAGACTGTATAAGCTATCTTCCTAGCTTCACTGTATCCATTATCACCTCTAGTAGAGGTTTGTCTAACAGGTTCTTAAAGATTTACAACATGAGACTTGATAGCTTTGCCAAGCAATCTGAAACATGTGTTTATCTTCTCTTTTGAAAGGTGTTGCTTATCTGTTATCTGAGTCTGTTTTCTTCAGCTAAGGGCCGTCTCTTCTGCAGATGTGGAAAAAATGTCCTTTACTGAGAGCTTGATCCATCCGGGGGGAAAAAAACAAACAATCTTACCTGTTTTATGGAGTTTCTTCAGCATAAACATCACTGCATTTAATGTTTTGGATCTTGCATCCTGGGCTTTCTTGCCTTTCTCACTTCAGATTCTCCTTTAGTCAGTTCATCTCCTCTGAAGTGCAGCACCCAAAAAAAGATGTAGGACTCCAAAATAAGTCTTGCTGTGGCAGACTATTTTGTGAACTGCATGTGTGTGTGCATACTTGGTGTATTTTTAACAAATTGTCACTGATTCATGTTTGGATTGTAAGATGGTCATTTAAGTTCTTACCTGGAGTTGTTGCCTAGCTGTTGAGCAGGCAGGGTTGGTTTTTTTGTAGCTAGCTAGTTCTGCTTATTAAGGTCTGTCTTAGCTGATGTTCTACTGATCAGTGATGAGACGTGTTCCTGCAGCAGACCTACCACTGGGCTTGGGTTGCCTTTTCTCCTTCCCTCACCACTGGCTGAGGAAGCCCACAGCTTGAACTTGGATTGCAGCTGCCTGCCTGAACTGTTTATAGCAGTCATCAGCTGTAGAATTACTGGTGATCATCCTGTTTACCGAGGCACTGTGGTAGGACAGATCTTGTGTGAAGCTGTACTTTTCCTAGGTTTGAAGTCTTGTAATTACTGAACTTGGCTAGTCTCTTGAACATATCAACGAGCAAACATTTGCTTCCCCTCTGCATTTGCGAACTTCAGATCTGTGCTGGGACTGCTGAATTAGTATTCTTTCATAGAAGCTCTTAGTTTTATTTTGTTTTGAAAGCAGATGAATCATTTTATCTGGAACTTCACAGGAAAAGTCTGCTTCAGGCTGTTATCTGCCACTGCCAAACTTCAGTGGTTCAGGCTGAGGTTGTCCAAGCTGTAAGTAATTGATGATAACTTTGCAGTGGAGATTGCTTGCAGCTTTAGCTGATTGTTGGGTTTAGCTCTCTGAAGGGAGCTCTACTTATGCCTAATTATAAGGAAGAGACTATAGATAATAGACTATAGATCAGTTAACAGCATAGTTGAAACTCAAAGACTATCTAAAAATCAGTGAGAGTTGGGTGTATGTTTTTTCCACTCTATTAAACTGCCATGCAATGGTTTCATGTCTCTTCTATGATCTACATACAGGCATTTTTTTTAGTACCCATACAGCATTTGGTAGTAAGATACTACAAGTGCTACAGAACAAGCATAAGAAGCTCACACAGAGCAAATAATGTGGTAGGTATAATCCTGCATTTAAGAAAACAGAAATACTGATTGTGTAGGGGTGGCTTGCTCAAATTAAAGTTCTCCTGCTGTCCTTGCCCTTTCCTAGGACATACAGCTGAAACTGCATGAGGAAATCATGCAACTTCTGTTGATGCCTAAGGGAAGCTGGGTGAGGAGGACAAGACATAGAACAGACAAGTTAATTAAGTATTTGTAAGCCTGTTAATCTAAATTCTTTTGAATAAAATAATTCTGCAGTTTTTCCAGGGGGGGCAATTAGGGATTTTTCTGCCCTTGTGTCTAGGATGTCACAGCTTTTTTAATAGAGAATTAGAATTGAGGAAGAAAGCAGTTAAAAGGTTCTAGAGATCGTCTTTTCCCTGTGACACACCTAGGGTGTCTTTTCTAATGTCTGCAGGTTGCATTTTCTGTCTCCAGTCACTTTTTTGCTCACTGTTTTGCCAAATGTTATACATTAGCCTGACCTCAGATCAGTGAGACTTTTTCCATGGGAGTAGAGATGACCACAAATGATGCATTTCAGTGACTTTTTAACTATGGCATGGATATTCATATCTCCTTGGTGTAACTTTTCCCTGGAAAGTTGAGGATTGCCTTACATGAGGGTTCCTGTTACACTGTCTGGGTGTCTCATTTGTGTTTGTAGGTCAGTAGTCCTTGTACAGGTGAGCTTTAAGACTTACATGAGCATACTGCAAAAGCATCAATGCCCTGTGATGCAGTAGAATTTGTTGTAAAGCAGTTGTTAATTCTTGCCTCTTGGCTTGTTTTAGGTCTTAGCAGTGTGAGTTAGCTTGTAAAAGTGGTAATGTAGATATTAACTGCTTTCCTCTTCTCCGAAGTTTTGTCCAGACATTGTGTGTTGTTAGACTCCAGCACTTGGAAGGACCTAAGGAGACATTTTGAGGATAACTGTGTAATTGGAAATGTATACTTATGGAAACTAGTATTTCAGAATAACTTCTGAGTAACTATAGTTACCTTCTTATTAATTAAGTATGCTGTTGACTGCTTACATCAAGACCTGAAACTGCTTTTTCCTTTTAGACAAGGAGAATCAAACTGCCTCCTAGGTAATCCCAAATATTATTTTTTAACAAATACCATGTATGATACCATTCTCCATCTCTATTTTAGAAAATCTTGGAATATCTGGAGTCCATATGGCTATGTATGATGAAGATATCTTGAAAAATCCCTTTTATTTGGCCATTCAGAAGCGGCGTCCTGATCTTTGCAGCAAAGTTGCGGAACTTCATGGTATTGTAAGTATAAATAAGTAGATTTAAAAGCTGCTTGTTACATAGTAGCTATATGAGTTTAAATCATATGGTTGCTACGACACATGTAAAGATAACAACACAGAATCACAGAATGGCAGGGGTTGGAAAGGACCTCAAAAGATCATCCAGTCCAACCTCCCTGTCAGAGCAGGATCACCTAGACCAGGTCACACAGGAACATGTCTGGGGGGGTTTTGAATGTCTCCAGAGAAGGAGACTCCACAACCTCTCTGGGCAGCCTGGTCCAGTGCTCTGTCAGCCTCACAGTGGAGAAGTTTTTCCTTGTGTTCTCATGGAACCTCCTATGTTCCAGCTTGCACCCATTGCCCCTTGTCCTGTCATTGACTGTCACTGAGAAGAGCCTGGCCCCTTCTTCCTGACACTCGCCCTTTACAAATTTATAAATATTAATGAGGTCAGCCCTCAGTCTCCTTCTCCAAGCTAAAGAGACCCAGCTCCCTCAGCTGCTCCTCATAAGGGAGATGCTCCACTCCTTCAATCTTTGTGACCTTGCACTGGACTCTTTCTAGCCAGTGCAAACCTACAAAACTTGAAAGTGAAGCCAAGCAACTTGCAGTTTAAGTTGCTTGTTATTTGCTAATATGGACCTCTTGATGTATTGCATGATTAAAGGTCAAAGTTGGTGTTATTTCTAAACAGGAAGGTTATATTTTTTCTGCTGTGAGCTGAAGTTACATATTCTCCTATTTGCTTGTAACTTAAAATGGAATTGACCTCTTGAAATTCCTGATGGGTATACAATCACTCATTTCTGACAGCATTTTACGTAACAAAATAAAGTCATTAAACTGAGCTGGAATAAAAATGTAGGTCCTTAGACTTCTAATCTGGGTATTCTGTAGTTAGTCTTTATCCAAAATGTGGAGACTCCATTAAATTTGGAGGTTATTGTTATGCAATTTTAAAATTAAGCCTTAAGTTTCACAGGGTTCTTTCAGTTGTGCGTTACTTGAGATGATGTGATCAGCTGAAGCGCTAAAATCTGTTGACCAGTTCTGTCCGTATTGCAACACCATTTCTGAAATCTGAGTACTGAAAGAACGACTTGCTTCATGCTTCTCCTCCTTGACAATGAGAATTTCTTTCTTTCTGGTGGTGGTTAATTTTTAGTTTGAAAATATACTTCACTTTTATTAGCTGCCTAATTTTAAGTCATTTAGGTCACTCCTTCTAATATTGTTTGCTTCAGTTAAATCTGTCATCCTTTTTTAGATAAGTCTCTAAATGAAACTTCTAGGTTAACCACCAGACTGTCTGTCAATGGCCTTTCCTTTGTATTTAGTTAAACAAAAGCACCTATAATTGCTCTACACTTGCTAAATTACTAAATGTCTATAATTGCTTGCCTTTAAATGGTAAAAGCTATTGATGTTTAGCTCGTGATAATAGCATTTCTTTCTAAAGCATGATCTAACTTTTTTAGGTGTTAGTTCCATGCAAAGGAAGCCTTTCAAGCAACAATCTTTCTACCTGCCAGTTTGAATCTTATGTTCTGAAGCCGCTAGAAGAAAATTTTCAGACCTTAAATGGAAAGGTATTTCTGTTTTGATATCTGAATATAGCTTGGGGACACTCCAATAAATGATTCACTGCAGTTATGACTGATAGTATGAACTAATGGTTACAGGAGAGGTAGCTAGGAGTTAGAGCTAACTGGCAATAGCATGTCGCCCATCTAAGCCAAACTTCTTGGGGATATACTGCTTTCCAGCAACAACTGTATTTTGGCCTGTGCACAAGAATAGTTGTCCTGTTCAGATGGTGACACTGCCTCTGACTTCATCTTACTATTTTGGCAAAGCAACTTTGTCACTATTTGTGTTGTGGCTGTTAGCAATTTTGTTGTGTGGCAGAAGAGCCTTTATCACTTGGTTAAGAACTGTCTCTAGCTTTCAGACAAATAGTAGCCTGCTTACCTTGTACACAAAAGCAAGTTCACCTGGTGCCTGATCTATTAGTTCAATAGAGATTGACTAATGTAGCAGCAAGCCAGGATAACCAATGCTAACACTGCATAGGATCACATTTTGTCACTTGTAAATTTGCAGTACAGTTTGAGATCTTGCACCTGTTTTCAGGCTATCATCTGGATCTTCCTACTGCAAATGTCTCACTAGAGATGCTTGAAGATAAAGCTGAGCATGAGAAATATAGACACAATTTGTGCTGTTTTTCTGAAGCTGGACTTAGGCACCAATTCTAAGTTGTTTTTCAATTTCCCTTATCCTAAAAGTCTAAAATCTACAAATAGTCACTTAAACATTGGAGGTTGTCTGAAACCTCCTCTAGTAGTAGACCTTTAAAGAAAGTAGGTATAGGCAAGGTTTTGCTTGCCGTTGTGGACTGAAGGAGTCTGTTTCAGTGCCTACACAGCATGAGAGTCTGAAATCTCTTGAATCCGGGGCTTGCTTATCTTGCGAGATTCTCTTCTTTCCCTGGAAATGTAACTATGCAATACAGAAGTCAAAGAGTAACTTTCTTCTGACAGAGTTTTACACTTGATCTGGTTTTTGTTTTGTTTCAGGAGATCTTCATACAAGGAAACCTCATCATTTTAGGAACTGGTTTTAACTATCATCTCTCAGTACCAGTTCTTTTTGAGGAAACGTTTTACAATGAAAAAGAAGAAAGCTTTAGTATATTGTGCATAGCTCATCCATTGGAAAAAACAGAAAGCCCAAGTATGTATTGAAGTGTTAACTTGGTGGTCTTGTTTGCACAGTGAGCAAATTAGTGTGTCTGATATGCTTAATACATTTCCTTCATTCTGAAAAGTGTTGGCTTGGTTGAAAGCTCTTCACAGTTTCTGGTCTGCTGGGGTGGGTGTTGGTGTGCTGCTGGAGAGAAATACTAGGTTGCTGCCTGGCAAACTTAAATCTGTAGGGTCTATGCCCCAGTTTTAGCACTACAAATCTCTGCAGAATACTTGATCCAGCATGATTTTTTAAAATCAATGCTCAGTTTAGTGCTGACTTATTAAAAACTATGTGACTTAGTCTTAAATGTGACATTTGTCTTGAGATGTAAGATGGATGCACAAAAAACCGGAGAGCTAAATTCTTTCATGATCACCTCATCGGTGGTAAGAGTTTGTATAGCATAGTTTGGTTGCAGCTCTTCTGGTGGTGGTCTGTCTCAAGAAGCTGAATGCATTAATTTTTGTGTACTGAAAGTGCTCTTGGTAAGGCTGGAACGCTGTTTTGAAGACTTCTATTAAAACTTTGAATGTAAAGGGATTTCCTTTTGTATTTGTATAACGGTTTGTGTTTACTAATTAAAAAGAACAGATGCTTCTTAAGCATATGCTTTTTCTGAAATAAAGGTACCTAGTCTTCCTAAATACTTAACAATACCATTTTGAAACAAATGGTGACAGTGAAGTAGTATTAGGGTGGTGTGAAAATAGTGCTGTGAAGGAAGTATGAAAGATTTTCTTAAAAAAAAAAACAAAAAACCCAAAAAAACCCGCACAACCGAAAAACCCACAAAAACCTGACATACATACTGGCTTAAATTCTATAAATATTAATCAAAAAATAAAAACTACTGTGGCATTCCTCTTTTGGACATTACTTAATGTAGTTGTATAACAGTCCTTCAGAAGTGAGGTAATTTGTCATTTCAGAAGCAATTTGAAATGAATGAGATCTAAACCTGTTATTAATTGGCCGCCTTTAGTTGCGAATGAAAGACTTGCTTAGAAAAAAATTTTTGGAAAAGCATTATGAATTTTAAGTGAAGGATCCAGTTGTCTTTTTTAGAAGGCAAGTGGATTTGGTTTAATGCTTACATGGAAGCAACTTTGCTTTCCTGTTCAGAGAAAGTGCATCTAAATAAAGAACAGGTTATATAAAAATCCAAGATGGGATTTTTACAGCTTAGGGCAGACTGACTTCCTGCACGGGCATTCAGTCAATACTGTAATGTGGTTTTCCTCTACTTTCAAGCTTGACTTGCACTCACATTGAAGTATGTGTGGCAATAATTGCCCCAGGGTAAGAAAGCATGTGAAATCAGCTTTAGCTATTACAAATAAATACTTGACATAAGGCAAGAGACCTTACTCTAAATGTGGTGCATTAAATGATCTTAATTAAAAGTAATACCTTCAGTTAAAGGTATAGTAAGTTGAATTAATGTTTCAGTGCACACAAATTGGCTGTGTATGTAGGGACAGAAAGTACTTTACCATGCATACATATTAAACCTATGTGTTAATTCTTGGCTTTCGTTTTAGGTGAATCTGCAGCTTCATCAAACTTGTATTCTCTTAAAAATATTGAAGATGTTAGAGAATTCTTGGGAAGGCACTGTGAGAGATTTGATAAATACATAGGATCTTTCTATAGAACATTTAAAGAACATGAAAGGAAAAGCCTCCGCCACTACATAGTCAGTATATTGCTTCTTGATGTTTAATTATAAATTAAACTAGACACAATTCACTTCACTGCTTTGGATATCTTTGTCTTATTGAGCTTTTCTATGTTAGAGTAGTCTAGAATTGAGGAAGATGGGAGGGGAGAAAGTGAATTTCTTAATTGTGGATTGCCACATATTAAGTAAAGGCAATTTTTCTAGCTAAAAAACTTACCATAGTACATACTTCTAAAGCATGGAAAACTTCCTTTCTTTGTGTATTTATGCTTTGTTGCTTCAAGTCAAATAAACCCAAATCTGAATGCTTTTTTTTCCTCCCCACCTAGGATTCTGTCAATGCACTTTATACCAAATGTCTCCAGCATCTTTTGAGAGATTCGCACTTGGTAAACACTTGCTCCACTAAATACATAGTACATAGTTAATTAAGCAATAAATTATCTAACTTTCTCTTGCTGTTTGTATGGCTTTCCTTTTCTAGAAGATGCTTGCAAAGCAAGAAGAGCAGATGAATCTGATTAAACAAGCAGTTGAAGTAAGCATCTGAAATGAAGGAAAATAATTAGCAAGCTATTTTTAACTGTTACTTTCATGCCTAAAGTTCTGTTGTTTGGTTTTTTTCTACAGATGTATATACACCATGCTATTTATGGTCTAGTCTTTAAATATGTGGGGACTATTGAGGCAAGTGAGGTAGGTTTGTTTGATTACTAAGGACAAGTTACATTAATCTAATAATCTAATGAATTTTTAAAAACTGTTGCCTCTCTATTGATTAGGATGCTGCTTTTAACAAAATCACGAGGAGCCTTCAAGACCTGCAGCAGAAAGACATTGGAGTGAAGCCTGAGTTCAGGTGAGAGAGATTTATGCAATCTGAGGAATCACTGAGATCTTGTCTTAAGTAGGTCTGAGGCCAGCCAAGAAGTCCCTTACTTCAGACAATAACAAGTTTTTCTTATAGCTCATTCCTTTGAGAGGGAGAAACAAAGTTTTGCAAGTGTAATTTTAAGGCAGTCTTTGCATTGATAATTTTCTCCTTTGCTTTTTATGTTCTTGTGCTTTCCCCCTCCATGTACAAGGTACAGAAATGCAAGTGTACTTGGAGTAGGGATGGAAATACTTTAATAACATTCTTCATTTCAGCTCTGAATAAGTTAAAGCTTGCGGGGTTTTTTTATCTTGCAAAGGAGCTCTGTGTTAACCACTTCTTTAAAACTGTTTTGTAGTTTTAATATACCACGTGCAAAGCGAGAACTGGGTCAGTTGAACAAATGTACTTCCCCTCAACAGAAGCTACTTTGTCTACGAAAAGTGGTACAAATTATTATGCAATCTCCTAGCCAAAGAGGTCAGTAATTAGTGAATTAATAACTTAATTTTAGACTTTTTTCTTAACCAGTATGCAGAAAGCACTTTCATATATACACAGGTGTTTGAATAGCAATTGTGGATTAAACACAATTAGACTGAGGTTTGCCTTGCAGACCTCTGAACAAAACAAAATGGAGACCAAATTGTTTCTCAGGGAGTGAGGTGGGCTACTTGGTTAGTTTATATATGTCTTAGCTATAACATGTGAGAAGATTGCATGTACTAGAACACTTTCTCATGCAGAAGAATTGAGAGTGATCCGTTTTAAACACTGAGGATTGCTGCTAGATCATTCTTTTGTATTTGTCCATACTCCTTGATGGTCTTGAAATTGATACTCTTGAGATGCATTTTTTGCAAAATGCAGTGTTGGTGGAGGACAAACAAACCTTCTGTATGCTGCATTCAATGTGCTACCGTGGATTCCAGTAATGATTCTGTGGTAGGAAAGCATGGATCTCTTAACCTGATACTTATTTTATCTAGCCTGGAGAGAGAAGATACTTCCACTAAGCAGGTGGAGTAGTACAGTGAT